>NC_053493.1:2458495-2638495 GCF_905171775.1 Rana temporaria
CTCTCAGACTCTCTCTCTCTCTCTCAGCCACCCTCTCTCTCTCTCTCTCTCTCTCTCTCTCAGCCACCCTCTCTCTCTCTTTCTCTCACTATAACCTTCTTCGGCGTATTTCAGGATCTGCAGATCTGAGATCTTGATTCTTTACGGCGAGTGGCTCCGGAGACGAGCGCGGCGAAGGGCCCGACACCGATCACCGACACCGATCCTCATAATCTCGTATATCTCCGGAACGTAAAGCCCAGATGGCTCATAATGCTCCAGCAACATATTCCTATTTTCTTAAAGGAACGTTCCTTGAAGGCTGGAATCCCATTAGGCGCAGATGTCAACGTTTCGCCTTTTTTTTTTTTTTCAAGTTCATGAGCCTAAAATATCTTCTGTGCGCACGGCGTGCTATTTTTAGCCGCCCGTACAGATGTTCGCCATGACTGGTAAGATCCAGACATAACAGCTGGATTGGAAGCCGCCCCGGACGCACGAGACGCGTAACAATGTATATTCGATGTGTCATTAGCGATCACGGCGGAGCTGAAAACACATTCCGACCCAGAGGACACCCAAAGACAACGCTATGACATCACTCCTCCCAGCGGGCGGGGCTACACGCCTCAACAGTGGCGGTGCGTCCATAAAAGGTGCAGGAGCGCCGCCCCCTCTCTCACGTCACGCTCTAATCCCCTGCTGAAACCCCCTATTCAGGTGTCTGGCCCATTTTTGGGCACCAGAATTACGGCGTTGGCGCGGTTTGTTTATCAGTGCAGCCCCCCCCCCTTGGATGCCCACACTGGACCACCAGCATGCTGCCCAGGACCACCAGGGAAGCACCCAACATGTGGATGGCCAGGTAAGTCCCCATGGCCATCCATATGTACTAATGTATGCATAACATATGCCAATCAGTGCCCACAAATGGGCACTGACTGGCACCAGCATGGCACAAACAAATTTGTGTTGCCCAGCAATGGCACCCACCAGTGTCAACAGTGCCACCCACCAGCTATGAGTGCCCATCAGTGCTGCCTATGAATACCCATCAGTGCCACCTATGAGTGCCCATCAGTGCCGCCTATGAGTGCCCATCAGTGCCGCATACCAGTGCCACCTATCAGTGCCCATCAGTGCCACCTATCAGTGCCCATCATCAGTGGCCATTATCAGTGTCCATCAGTGCCACCTTATCAGTGCCGTTTTTTTTTAGTGCCCGTCAGTGCCCATCAGTGCAGCCATATCAGTGCCGGTCATTGAAGAAGAAAAGGTACTTATTTATAAAATAAATTAACAGAAACAAAAAAAAAACGTAGTTTTTTTCATTCAATTTTCCGCTCTTTTTTATTTGTTTAGCAAAAAATAAAAACCGCAGAGGTGATCAAATACCACCGAAAGAAAGCTCTATTTGTGGGGACAAAATGATAAAAAATTTGTTTGGGTGCAGTGTAGCACGACCGCGCAATTGTCATTCAAAGTGCGACAGCGCTGAAAGCTGAAAATTGGCCTGGGCAGGAAGGTGTATAAGTGCCCCCCGGTATGGAAGTGGTTAAGGTGCAGAATAAATTGAAATAGTGTCAACTATATCATGTATAAGAATTTTTTTTTATTTTATAGAACAAAAATAAAAAATTGTTAATAACAATTGGCAAGTACAATTCAACAAGGTTTCATAAGGTACAGCATGTTTCGCTCACATGGCAGGCTTCTTCAGGGGATGCTGTCCAATTAAAGGTACAAGCCTTCTATTAAAGCAAGATTTATAGAAGGCTTGTACCTTTAATTGGACAGCAACCCCTGAAGAAGCCAGACATATGGGCGAAACATGTTGGGAAGTTTTTCTCCTTAGTGATGTACCTTATGAAATCCTGTTGAATTTTTTATTTTTGTTCTTTAAAATAAAATAAAATCTTATACATTATAGTTGACACTATTTAAATGTATTCTGCACCATAGAAATCCCCAACCCCCCCCCCTCTCCTATATCCAATTTACTGAGGGATGTGGTGCTAATATTAAGTTTGTCTGCCCCGTGATCATAAAACCTCTTTTCTCTTTAACAAAACAAAATGGCGCCCCCCGTTGTCCAGCTCCCCGTGTCTTCTTACAGGGGTAGATTCAGGTACATTTGCGCATTTTTGCAAATTTTCTGCGCTACCCGCGATTCACGGAGCAGTAGCGTAGGGGGCGGGAACCATTTAAATTGGGCGCGTTCCCGCGCCGATCGTAGAGCGCATGCTCCGTCGGGAAACTTTCCCGACGTGCATTGCGGCAAATGACGTCGCAAGGACGTCATTTGCTTCAAAGTGAACGTGAATGGCATCCTGCGCCATTCACGATTCACTTACGCAAACTACGTAAAGTTCAAATTTCGCGACGCGGGAACGACGGGTATACGTAACATTGCTAATAGCAGGGGCAGCCTTACGCGAAAACCGCCGTACGCAAACGACATAAACTGCGTGTGATACATTTGCCTATATGTCTCAGTGTACTGCTCCCTGCTAGCCATATGGGTTAGAGGTAGAAAGGAATTTCATGTGTGATTCATTCCTCTGACAGGTTATTGACGTGCTAATGTCCCCTCACTATTCTAAAGGTTAATTGATCTATTGTGTTGTGTAAAGAAGATCTGTGTTTACCCTTAAAAGATGAGTATTGTATCATCAGGCTAAATGATTAGAGAAGTAGTATGTTAATTATTCTGATTGCTTCAGTGTATTAATTAACTCCCCTGATGTCTTTATCTAAAGAAATGTGTCTGCATGGTCGGCTCCGACTTGTCTCCTATAATCTGTATGGGAAACCCCACTGTGTGAGGGGGGCGTTCCTAACAGGCTGTAACCACATATAAGCTGAGTTTTTGTGTCAAAAGTGTCTTGGTTCCAGCATCCAGTCTTGACTCATGTGTGGGGAATCCTGTGATGTTCTTGTATGGAGAGGAGGGAATGCTTGGCGGGGATATCATACCGATACCGTCACAATTGGTTGGTAGCAGTGGGATTTTCCCTTCTACTCTCCTTTACACCCGGATTCCAAGCAGACACTGGAAGAACTACTGGAAGTTCGTGGAAGGATTGCTAGCAACAAAACCAAGCGGGTCATCATAGCAGAATCAATGGAGATAGACCAGGAGGACGGGATTGCAGCAACGCCAGCAGTACAAGAGATGGATACACCAGTGATTCAGGAGGAGGAATCACCAGCCAACAAGCTAATGAGAGAGAATCTAGCGTGGTTCGGCCCAAACCCAACGCCGGATGTGGTGCTGAGAGTGATGGACCTGTTAGCGAAGGAGGCTAAAGAAATAAGAGACGCAGAACTACAGAAGGATAAACAAATAAGGGACGCAGAACTACAGAAGGATAAACAAATAAGAGACGCAGAACTACAGTTAAAACTGGCAGCAGTCCAACAAGCAGCCGCACCTTCTCCGAACAGTGAGTACAGCACAGCAGACGCAAGGAAGATTCCGTTTAGCGCTTTTAAAGCTTTTGATGAAAAGGACTGTGAAATTGATAACTACCTGGCGGATTTTGAGCGACAATGTAACCTGCACCGAATAGCTAGAGGAGAGTGGGTTGCAATATTGTCAGGCAAACTGTCAGGCAAAGCTTCTGATGCTTTCCGGACCGTGCCAGATCAGGATATCCATAGCTACGCCAGGGTTAAAGAAGTGCTCCTGGCTCGTTATGCGGTAACCCCAGAGTCCCACCGACAGAAGTTCAGGGACTCACGCAAAACCACAAAAGACTCTTACGCAGAATGGGCATGCCAGTTGTCCCTGTCGGCCTCTAACTGGGTTAACAGCAGCCAGGCCACCACCGCAGAGGACATTTTGCAACTAATGCTCCTGGAGCAATTTTACAATCACATCCAGACGGACGTCAAGGATTGGGTGAGAGATCACAGGCCCATGACTCTACCAGAGGCCGCGAAGTTGGCGGATGAATATGCGGATACTCGCAAGACAAACCAGGTCACACCACGGGTACAACCCCCACAACCAACGGCGCCCTCACACCCACCAGCCGCTAGATACCAACCGCCTAACAGACCGATGACATATAGCCCTCGCTACCCACGCCAGGAGGACAACGAACAACGCTGCTTCCAGGGGCAAACAGTTGGGTCACTTCAAGCAGAATTGCCCCATGAATGACAACACCAGGTCAAATTGGTCTCAACCTGGGTACCGCCCACCAGCAGCAGCCCATTGTGTAGACTCGGCTTGGGATCCCCAGGAGCTGGGTCAGGAAGAACCATTGGGCACCCCTTACGAAGCCCTCATGGTACAATCTGTTATTACGGACAACAGGGAACACCATTGTCAGCTGGTCATGGGCGACAGCCATGAGCCGGAGGGGCCTTGGAGGGAGCTGGGCAGAAAGAGGCACCGCCAGCTACCCTCCAAGAAGAAGAGGTCCTGGAAGTCATATAACCAGCGGACCTGGGAGGAGAAGAAGCGACTGGAGGAGATGGAATCGCAGCGGGCGCCCCAGATGCGGGCCGAGATGTTCGCCAAGGGCCCACCGGTGGCCCCTTACACCACCACCCAGTTCCTGATGATGAAGGACCACGTGGAAAGCCTGCAGGACATGAGCAAGCAGGAGCTGATCCGTGAGTACATAGAGCTGGAGGAGTGCATAAGCCGCATGGAGGAGGAGAACAACCACCTGAGGTCACAGCAGGCTGACCCCCCCAGGCTCCATGAACTGGAGATGGAGCTGGAGAAGCTCAAAGAGGAGAACCGGCGGCTGCGGAGGGAGCAGGGGGTGGCTGACCTTATGGGGCTCTGAGTCCCCTCTCCCCCCCCGGACTCTGAGCACCAGTGCTACAGCATTTCAACAAATATAACTTTTTCTTTTTATGAATCTCCTGTGATTGTCACTTCAGAGCCATAACCTGCCCCCTCCCATAGCGGGACACCTAGATGGCGGCGCACAGACCCATTCGCTGTCTTCACACTGACTTCTGGTGACTTTGCAGATCGCACAAAGACTTGGGGACTGACCGGCGTGTGATCTGACGACCCGGTGACATACCTGAGTCTGAAGCAGTTGCCAAGGGAGGTCAGTCATGCCAAACGGAGTTAACCTCGGTCTAAAAGCTCTGAACCCGTCAACCCTACTGGACCAGGAAAGGTCCAACCGGGTTTGCCGGAGCAGGGAGCAAAAGGGGGGCCATTGTGATACATTTGCCTATATGTCTCAGTGTACTGCTCCCTGCTAGCCATGTCTGTAGAGGTAGAAAGGAATTTCATGTGTGATTCATTCCTCTGACAGGTTATTGACGTGCTAATGTCCCCTCACTATTCTAAAGGTTAATTGATCTATTGTGTTGTGTAAAGAAGATCTGTGTTTACCCTTAAAAGATGTGTATTGTATCATCAGGCTAAATGATTAGAGAAGTAGTATGTTAATTATTCTGATTGCTTCAGTGTATTAATTAACTCCCCTGATGTCTTTATCTAAAGAAATGTGTCTGCAGGGTCGGCTCCGACTTGTCTCCTATAATCTGTATGGGAAACCCCACTGTGTGAGGGGGGCGTTCCTAACAGGCTGTAACCACATATAAGCTGAGTTTTTGTGTCAATAAAGTGTCTTGGTTCCAGCATCCAGTCTTGACTCATGTGTGGGGAATCCTGTGATGTTCTTGTATGGAGAGGAGGGAATGCTTGACGGGGATATCATACCGATACCGTCACACTGCGTACGCAGGGCTCGCGTAACGTTGTGAATCGGTGTTAGTATGCAATTTGCATACTATACGCTGAGCACAACGGGAACGCCACCTAGCGGCCATCGCAAGAGTGCAGCCTAAGATATGCGGGCATAAGAGCCTTATGCCGCGCAGATCTTAGGCTGCAGTCGGGGTAACGAGGTTCCTGAATCAGAAGCATTCGTTACACCGGCGCAAGTAAGCAATTGCGCTGCGTAACTATGGTTACGCAGGCGCAATTGCTCTCTGAATCCGGGCCACAGTTTCATTTTCGACATACACCGTACAATAAAAAGCGCAACTTTTTTCATCGTCTGTAAAATCGAATTCGGGACGCTAAATCTCAAAGGGCCGCATGTTACAATCATCGTTCCCTCCATCCATCATCCCACTTCTGCCACGTCCCCGCCGCCGCCACCACCGCCGCCGCCAATTGTCTAAATCCCCGTCCTTCTTCTTCTCCATATCAATCTCCCGCCTGTTTTCTGTCGATGACAAACGCCAAACATCTGGCGCCGATTCCTGACGCGGATTTGTCTTTGCCGGTGATTTGTGGCTCCTGTAATTGTCTCAGACACTGACCCATGTAAACGAGGCCGCTCTGTGTTCTCCGCCGAATCCCCCAATCTGCCGTTCTCCCGCTTTTATCATTTTCCTGTGTCTGGAAAAATTAGCCAGGGGCGCATTTTAATTAACGGCGGGGGGGGGGGGGGGGGGTCACGTGACGCCCTCCGTGTAATGAGATTTCTCTGAAGGCAGAAAAAGTCAATTAGAAAGACGGTAAGTAGCGCGGGGTGGTCACGCTTGGCCTGGCTCTCTGAATCTTCTTTGCTTTTCCAAAAAACGCATTCAGGCGAATGACTCGGCCTTGTACAGCAAGGTGCGTAGAGTGCCCCACAGGTGCGTAGAGTGCCCCACAGGTGCGTAGAGTGCCCCCCAGGTGTGTAGAGTGCCCCCCAGGTGGGTAGAGTGACCCACAGGTGTGTAGAGTGCCCCACAGGTGTGTAGAGTGCCCTCCAGGTGCGTAGAGTGCCCCCCAGGTGCGTAGAGTGACCCACAGGTGTGTAGAGTGCCCCACAGGTGCGTAGAGTGCCCTCCAGGTGCGTAGAGTGCCCTCCAGGTGCGTAGAGTGCCCCCCAGGTGCGTAGAGTGCCCCACAGGTGTGTAGAGTGCCCCACAGGTGTGTAGAGTGCCCTCCAGGTGCGTAGAGTGCCCCCCAGGTGCGTAGAGTGCCCCACAGGTGCGTAGAGTGTCCCCCAGGTGCGTAGAGTGCCCCACAGGTGTGTAGAGTGCCCTCCAGGTGTGTAGAGTGCCCCCCAGGTGCGTAGAGTGCCCCCCAGGTGCGTAGAATGCCCCCCAGGTGTGTAGAGTGCCCCCCAGGTGTGTAGAATGCCCCCCAGGTGTGTAGAGTGCCCCCCAGGTGTGTAGAGTGCCCCCCAGATGTGTAGAGTGCCCCCCAGGTGGGTAGAGTGCCCTCCAAGTGCCTAGAGTGCCCCCCAGGTACGTAGAGTGCCCCCCAGGTACGTAGAGTGCCCCCAGGTACGTAGAGTGCCCCCCAGGTACGTAGAGTGCCTTCCAGGTGCGTAAATGCCCCCCAGGTGCATAGATTGCCCCCCCAGGTGCATAGAGTGCCTTCCAGGTGCGTAGGGTGCACTCCAGGTGCGTAGATTGCCCCCCCAGGTGCATAGAGTGCCTTCCAGGTGCGTAGAGTGCCCCCCAGGTGCGTAGAGTGCAGCCCAGGTGCGTAGAGTGCCCCCCAGGTACGTAGAGTGCCTTCCAGGTGCGTAAATGCCCCCCAGGTGCATAGATTGCCCCCCCAGGTGCATAGAGTGCCTTCCAGGTGCGTAGGGTGCACTCCAGGTGCGTAGATTGCCCCCCCAAGGTGCATAGAGTGCCTTCCAGGTGCGTAAAGTGCCCCCCAGGTGCATAGAGTGCCCCCCAGGTGCGTAGAGTGCCTCCCAGGTGCGTAGAGTGCCCCCAGGTACGTAGAGTGCCTTCCAGGTGCGTAAATGCCCCCCAGGTGCGTAGATTGCCCCCCAGGTGCATAGAGTGCCTTCCAGGTGCGTAGAGTGCACTCCAGGTGCGTAGATTGCCCCCCCCCCCAGGTGCGTAGAGTGCCTTCCAGATGCGTAGAGTGCTCTCCAGGTGCATAGAGTGCCCCCCAGGTACGTAGAGTGCCTTCCAGGTGCGTAGAGTGCCCCCCAGGTACGTAGAGTGCCTTCCAGGTGCGTAGAGTGCCCCCCAGCTGCGTTTGGGGCACAGTTGCTGCATTTGGTACAGTGGCTGTGTTTGATGGGCTGCAATTGATGGGGGGGGGGTTCTGAATTTTTCAGTTTGTTTGCTCCCCCACCAAAAATGTTGAGCACCAGCCGCCACTGTATATTGGTAATGCCAAGGATTTAAACTGCAAGTCAACAAGTGTCAGAAGATGAATCTTAGGATGAAAAGAAGAGTCTATGAGTAGAATGGTATATATATGTACATATCTTGTGTGTGTATATATATGTATATTAGTGTTATATCTTGTGTATATATATATATGTATATTAGTGGTATGTCTTGTGTGTATGTATATATATTAGTGGTATATCTTGTGTATATATATATATGTATATTAGTGGTATATCTTGTGTATATATATATGTATATTAGTGGTATATCTTGTGTATATATATATTAGTGGTATATCTTGTGTGTGTGTATATATATATATATATATATATATATATATATATATTAGTGGTATATCTTGTGTGTGTATATATATATATTAGTGGTATGTCTTGTGTGTGTGTATATATATATATATATTAGTGGTATGTCTTGTGTGTGTATATATATATGTATATTAGTGGTATATCTTGCTTGAGTTGTCATGTTCCTCTGCAGTGCGCCATATTCCGGTCATTCTTAGTACATAGGACGCGGTGGGAGACACTCAGTGTAATGGAGCGCACTGTTCAGGTGCTCCAGTAATCAGATCGATCGATAGTATTGATCTGGCCCGGGGTTAATTGGCGATAGAGAGCAGCCGGTGCGTTCCTCTCATTCCCTCACATCAAGGGGCAGAGCACTCAGGAGATCGGTGTCAGGGGTCCGGAGATTGGTGGGAGTTTAATGCACAGTCGAGTTGAATATATGGACACGGATCATACAAATGAACCTGCAATCAGAAAATCAATGAGAGCGATGATGATGTGTTCTCCATGCCGGGTGTGCGGAGCCGTTTACCATATCTGAGCTCCGAGTTCTCTGGGGGGACACGGGCGGAATATTTTAGGCAAATCTAGAAGCTGTCCGGAGAGTCATCCTTTATCTGGATACAAGAGGAGAAGCCAGAATAATGAATTATAGACACGCTCTTCACAACGCCCTTCAAATACTGACCAGGGATGAATGTCGGGGGAGGGGGGTCTGTACAACCACTTAGTATTTACCAGCAGGAGGAAGAAGGTCCTGATTACTCTCTATAGATCTTTATATCACTAGAGGGGTCACCAGCAGGAGGAAGGAGGTCCTGATTCCTCTATATAGATCTTTATATCACTAGAGGGGGCTTCATCAGGAGTTAGGAGGTCCTGATTCCTCTATGTTATAAATATTTACAACATGTTGGTGCCGTAACTTGGATATGTAATATAATATAATATAAAATTGATCTTTTTATCACTAAAGGGGTCTTCATCAGGAGGAAGGAGGTCCTGATTCCTCTATATAGATCTTTATATCACTAGAGGGGTCACCTGCAGGAGGAAGGAGGTCCTGATTCCTCTATATAGATCTTTATATCACTAGAGGGGTCACCAGCAGGAGAAGGAGGTCCTGATTCCTCTATATAGATCTTTATATCACTAGAGGGGTCACCAGCAGGAGAAGGAGGTCCTGATTCCTCTATATAGATCTTTATATCACTAGAGGGGTCACCAGCAGGAGGAAGGAGGTCCTGATTCCTCTATATAGATCTTTATATCACTAGAGGGGTCTTCATCAGGAGGAAGGAGGTCCTGATTCCTATATATAGATCTTTATATCACTAGAGGGGTCTTCATCAGGAGGAAGGAGGTCCTGATTCTTCTATATAGATCTTTATATCACTAGAGGGGTCACCAGGAGGAGGAAGGAGGTCCTGATTCCTCTATATAGATCTTTATATCACTAGAGGGGTCACCAGCAGGAGGAAGGAGGTCCTGATTTCTCTATATAGAGCTTTATATCACTAGAGGGGTCACCAGCAGGAGGAAGGAGGTCCTGATTCCTCTATGTTGTAAATATTTACAACATGTTGGTGCCGTGACTTGGATATGTAATATAATATAATATAAAATTGATCTTTTTATCACTAAAGGGGTCTTCATCAGGAGGAAGGAGGTCCTGATTCCTCTATATAGATCTTAATATCACTAGAGGGGTCACCAGCAGGAGGAAGGAGATCCTGATTCCTCTATATAGATCTCTATATCACTAGAGGGGTCACCATCAGGAAGAAGGAGGTCCTGATTCCTCTATGTAGATCTTTATATCACTAGAGGGGTCTTCATCAGGAGGAAGGAGGTCCCGAATCCTATATGTTGTAAATATTTACAACATGTTGGTGCCGTGACTTGGATATGTAATATAATATCAAATTGATCTTTTTATCACTAGAGGGGTCTTCATCAGGAGGAAGGAGGTCCTGATTCCTCTATATAGATCTTGATATCACTAGAGGGGTCTTCATCAGGAGGAAGAAGGTCCTGATTCCTCTATATAGATCTTTATATCACTAGAGGGGTCACCAGCAGGAGAAGGAGGTCCTGATTCCTCTATATAGATCTTTATATCACTAGAGGGGGCTTCATCGGGAGGAAGGAGGTCCTTATTCCTCTATATAGATCTTTATATCACTAGAGGGGTCTTCATCAGGAGGAAGGAGGTCCTGATTCCTCTATATAGATCTTTATATCACTAGAGGGGTCACCAGCAGGAGGAAGGAGGTCCTGATTCCTCTATATAGATCTTTATATCACTGGAGGGATCACCTGCAGAGGGGAGGAGGTCCTGATTCCACTATGTTGTAAATATTTACAACATGTTGGTGCCGTGACTTGGATATGTAATATAATATAATATAAAATTGATCTTTTTATCACTAAAGGGGTCTCCAGCAGGAGGAAGGAGGTCCTGATCCTCTATATAGATCTTTATATCACTAGAGGGGTCTTCATCAGGAGGAAAGGGGTCCTGATTCCTCTCTATAGATCTTTATATCACTAGAGGGGTCACCAGCAGGAGGAAGGAGGTCCTGATTCCTCTATATAGATCTTTATATCACTAGAGGGGTCTTCATCAGGAGGAAGGAGGTCCTGATTCCTCTATATAGATCTTTATATCACTAGAGGGGTCACCAGCAGGAGGAAGGAGGTCCTGATTCCTCTATATAGATCTTTATATCACTAGAGGGGTCACCAGCAGGAGGAAGGAGGTCCTGATTCCTATATATAGATCTTTATATCACTAGAGGGGGCTTCATCAGGAGGAAGGAGGTCCTGATTTCTCTATATAGAGCTTTATATCACTAGAGGGGTCACCAGCAGGAGGAAGGAGGTCCTGATTCCTCTTTATAGATCTTTATATCACTAGAGGGGTCTTCATCAGGAGGAAGGAGGTCCTGATTTCTCTATATAGATCTTTATATCACTAGAGGGGTCACCAGCAGGAGGAAGGAGGTCCTGATTCCTCCATATAGATCTTTATATCACTAGAAGGGTCACCAGCAGGAGGGAGGAGGTCCTGATTACTCTATATAGATCTTTATATCACTAGAGGGATCACCAGCAGGAGGAAGGAGGTCCTGATTCCACTATGTTGTAAATATTTACAACATGTTGGTGCCGTGACTTGGATATGTAATATAATATAATATAAAATTGATCTTTTTATCACTAAAGGGGTCTTCATCAGGAGGAAGGAGGTCCTGATTCCTCTATATATATATATATATATATATATATATATTTATATCACTAGAGGGGTCACCAGCAGGAGGAAGGAGGTCCTGATTCCTCTATATAGATCTTTATATCACTAGAGGGGTCTTCATCAGGAGGAAGGAGGTCCTGATTCCTCTATATAGATCTTTATATCACTAGAGGGGTCACCAGCAGGAGGAAGGGGGTCCTGATTCCACTATGTTGTAAATATTTACAACATGTTGGTGCCGTGACTTGGATATGTAATATAATATAATATAATATAAAATTGATCTTTTCATCACTAAAGGGGTCTTCATCAGGAGGAAGGAGGTCCTGATTCCTCTATATAAATCTTTATATCACTAGAGGGGTCACCAGCAGGGGGAAGGGGGTCTTGATTCCTCTATATAGATCGTTATATCACTAGAGGGGTCACCAGCAGGAGGAAGGAGGTCCTGATTCTCTATATAGATCTTTATATCACTAGAGGGGTCACCAGCAGGAGGAAGGAGGTCCTGATTCTCTATATAGATCTTTATATCACTAGAGGGGTCTTCATCAGGAGGAAGGAGGTCCTGATTCCTCTATATAGATCTTTATATCACTAGAGGGGGCTTCATCAGGAGGAAGGAGGTCCTGATTCCTCTATATAGATCTTTATATCACTAGAGGGGTCACCAGCAGGAGGAAGGAGGTCCTGATTCCACTATGTTGTAAATATTTACAACATGTTGGTGCCGTGACTTGGACATGTAATATAATATAATATAAAATGTATCTTTTTATCACTAAAGCGGTCTTCATCAGGAGGAAAAAGGTCCTGATTCCTCTATATAGATCTTCATATCACTAGAGGGGTCACCAGCAGGTAGAAGGAGGTCCTGATTCCTCTATATAGATCTTTATATCACTAGAGGGGTCACCAGCAGGAGGGAGGAGGTCCTGATTCCTCTATGTTGTAAATATTTACAACATGTTGGTGCCGTGACTTGGATATGTAATATAATATAAAATTGATCTTTTTATCACTAAAGGGATCACCAGCAGGAGGAAAAAGGTCCTGATTCCTCTATATAGATCTTCATATCACTAGAGGGGTCACCGGCAGAGGGGAGGAGGTCCTAGTTCCTCGCCTTTCTCAGTTTTAATAAATGTTCTAATAGTAACTTCCTCCATTATCATCGCCCGAGAATTCCTCGCGGTTTTCAGAGAAAAGCTTTGGAGTTGTCAGAGGCTGAGCCAACATCCCAGTTTACAGAAGGGTGACACTGTGTTTCGGGGACACGGCACGGGACACACCATCTTAGTAAATTCGGTGTCTATGTTACGCTCTCGGATTGTATGGGGGGAAGGAGGAATGGCGCCACAGAGGATTTGCTGAACAATCAACAGCGGAAGGTGGAAATATTCCAATTATCCTTGTTTGAAGGAGAGAAATGACTTTATTATTCTTGGTTGTCCTATGGGAAGCGCAGACACATGGAGCGCCGGGTCTATGCAAACATTCCATACAGAAATATCAATCACAGAAGGTAATATCTCAGCCGCTCCCATTGGACCCAATCTGCTGCTTTCTTCTGTAGCCGCAACAAGTCATTTCCTATCATGAGTCGATCATTGTCTCTCGATCGTCTAAATCTTACGGGTGTTTTTTTTTTTTATTTCTCGGATTTCCTTACCTGTGATTTACAGCGCCAATCGGCCATTTTAACGAACGGATTTCGTGGATTCGATCGCTGTGGACGCATTTGCTCTCAGTTCTGCGGCGCGGATTGTTTATTTTCTCTCGACAGCTGCGACTCTCTGTGTGTGTTTTTTTTCTGTGCAAATTATACGCATTAATTCTGAGTCGGCGCGCTCTCTGCGAGGACGCTCTCTGCTAGGACGCGATCTGCAAGGACGCGCTCTGCGAGGACGCACTCTGCGAGGACGCTCTCTGTGAGGACGCACTCTACGAGGACGCACTCTGCGAGGACGCTCTCTGTGAGGACGCACTTTGTGAGGACGCACTTTGCGAGGACACACTCTGCGAGGACACTCTCTGCGAGGGCGCACTCTACGAGGACGCACTCTGTAAGGACGCTCTCTGCGAGGATGCACTCTACGAGGGCGCTCTCTGCGAGGACGCCTTCTGCGAGGATGCACTCTCCGAGGACGCACTCTGTGAGGATGCTCTATATGAGGGTGCTCTTTGCGAGGCCCATTTTTCCGAGGACGCACTCTGCGAGGACGCTCTCTGCATGGACGCACTCTGCGAGGACGATCTCTGTGAGGACGCCTTCTGCGAGGACGCTCTCTGTGAGGATGCTCTATACGAGGGTGCTCTCTGCGAGGAGGCACTTTGCGAGGACGCACTTTGCGAGGACGCACTCTGCAAGGACACTCTCTGCAAGGACGCTCTCTGCGAGATCGCTCTCTGCGAAGACGCACTTTGCGAGGATGCTCTCTGCGAGGACGCACTCTGCGAGGACGCTCTCTGCGAGGACACTCTCTGCGAGGACGCACTCTACGAGGGCGCTCTCTGCGAGGACGCTCTCTGCAAGGACGCACTCTGCGACGACGCTCTATATGAGGGTGCTCTATATGAGGGTGCTCTCTGCGAGGACGCTCTCTGCGAGGACGCTCTCTGCGAGGACGTTCTCTGCGTGGGCGCACTCTACGAGGACCCTCTCTGCGAGGTCGCACTCTGCGAGGACGCTCTCTGCGAGGACGCCTTCTGCGAGGACGTTCTCTGCGAAGACGCACTTTGCGAGGACGCACTCTACGAGGACCCTCTCTGCGAGGGCGCTCTTTGCGAGGACGCTCTCTGTGAGGACGCACTCTGCGAGGACGCTCTCTGCGAGGACGCCTTCTGCGAGGACGCACTCTGCGAGAAAGCTCTCTGCGAGGACGCCTTCTGCGAGGACGCCTTCTGCGAGGACGCCTTCTGCGAGGACGCTCTCTGCGAGGACGCTCTCTGCGAGGACGCCTTCTGCGAGGACGCCTTCTGCGAGGACGCTCTCTGTGAGGGCGCTCTCTGTGAGGGCGCTCTTTGCGGGGACGCTCTCTGTGAGGACGCACTCTGCGAGGACGCACTCTGCGAGGACGCTCTCTGCGAGGACGCACTTTGCGAGGACACTCTCAGCGAGGACGCTCTCTGCGCCCCCTCCAAAAAATGAAGTTCCCTGTGTGCCCCCTCCCCCCGGTGATGAGAAGTACGGCAGAACAGCCGGTGTGTGTGGGCACGGTGGGGGGAGGGGGGGTGCGCAGTGATTGGAATCTCTGCCAGCAGCGAGCGGCGGCTCCTGGACTCGATGTTCTTGGCTGCCTCTGATGTTTGTTTGGGAAATGGAGTTCTCTCTATCACTTGTGAGACCCTCCATGCCGGGGGGCGGGGGGCTTTATTATCAGGATCCAGGATTCAGCCGCGGGGGGCGTCAGCGCGTCTGATCCCCCAACGTCCGGGAAACGGAACCCTGGATTCAGTGTGACAACATGAGATCCAATGTAACCATTACATCATCTTCTTCATTTCCCCCTTTGTTACATCTCAGCTCTGCGGATCTCCTGCCGCCTCTTTGCAGCCACTTCCTGCGATGACATTTCTCAGGGTGACGACACGATGTAGACATGGACCCCGTACCCCATACTTTTCTCTTTGAAGAGTGATCCGAATTCAGATCGCTCTTCAGAGGGCATTTGACAGGCGGTGAGGAGAGGTTGTATCACCAGAGGTTTTTAACCCCTTGAACCCCGCCCTAGAGCGCCAAAACCACGTGCATTGCGGAGAGGCGCCTTTCACTTGAGTGGGCGCTATGCCCGCCAAAAGTGTCAGGGGGTGCAATTCTGAAGCAAAACATTGCGGGTTCTGCATCTGTATACCTCCCCCCCCCACAGCTAAAGGGGGGTCGTGGGCTGAGGGGTGGAAAAAGTGCGGCTCAACTGCAGGGTGTCAAGGAACATGAACAGGCGCAGGGCTGCCCTACATGGGCCAAACAAGCCCCTCCCCTTTTTTGGGGCGTTGAGCGTGTCACCACGTCACATGCAGTTGCAGAGCATCACAATGACACATGTGGTTGCAGAGCGTCACCACGTTACATACAGCTGCATAACGTCACCGCGTCACATGCGGTTGCAGAGCGTCACCACATCACGTGTAGTTGCAGAGCGTCACCGCGTCACATGCAGTTGCAGAGCGTCACCACGCCACATGCAGTTGCAGAGCGTCACCACGTCACATGCGGTTGCAGAGCGTCACCGCGTCACATGCAGTTGCAGAGCGTCACCACGCCACATGCAGTTGCAGAGCGTCACCACGCCACATGCAGTTGCAGAGCGTCACCACGCCACATGCAGTTGCAAAGCGTCACCACATCACATGCGGTTGCAGAGCGCCAGCACGTCACATGCGGTTGCAAAGCGTCACCACATCACATGCGGTTGCAGAGCGCCAGCACGTCACATGCGGTTGCAAAGCGTCACCACGCCACATGCAGTTGCAGAGCGTCACCGCATCACATGCGGTTGCAGAGCGTCACCACGCCACATGCAGTTACAGAGCGTCACCACGCCAGATGCAGTTGCAGAGCGTCACCGCGTCACATGCAGTTGCAGAGCGTCACCACTCACATGCGGTTGCAGAGCGTCACCACACCACATGCGGCTGCAGAGCGTCACCACGTCACATGCGGTTGCAGAGCGTCACCACGCCACATGCAGTTGCAGAGCGTCACCACGCCACATGCAGTTGCAAAGCGTCACCACATCACATGCGGTTGCAGAGCGCCAGCACGTCACATGCGGTTGCAAAGCGTCACCACGCCACATGCAGTTGCAGATCGTCACCGCATCACATGCAGTTGCAGAGCGTCACCACGCCACATGCAGTTACAGAGCGTCACCGCGTCACATGCAGTTGCAGAGCGTCACCGCATCAATGTAACCATTACATCATCTTCTTCATTTCCCCCTTTGTTACATCTCAGCTCTGCGGATCTCCTGCCGCCTCTTTGCAGCCACTTCCTGCGATGACATTTCTCAGGGTGACGACACGATGTAGACATGGACCCCGTACCCCATACTTTTCTCTTTGAAGAGTGATCCGAATTCAGATCGCTCTTCAGAGGGCATTTGACAGGCGGTGAGGAGAGGTTGTATCACCAGAGGTTTTTAACCCCTTGAACCCCGCCCTAGAGCGCCAAAACCACGTGCATTGCGGAGAGGCGCCTTTCACTTGAGTGGGCGCTATGCCCGCCAAAAGTGTCAGGGGGTGCAATTCTGAAGCAAAACATTGCGGGTTCTGCATCTGTATACCTCCCCCCCCCCACAGCTAAAGGGGGGTCGTGGGCTGAGGGGTGGAAAAAGTGCGGCTCAACTGCAGGGTGTCAAGGAACATGAACAGGCGCAGGGCTGCCCTACATGGGCCAAACAAGCCCCTCCCCTTTTTTGGGGCGTTGAGCGTGTCACCACGTCACATGCAGTTGCAGAGCATCACAATGACACATGTGGTTGCAGAGCGTCACCACGTTACATACAGCTGCATAACGTCACCGCGTCACATGCGGTTGCAGAGCGTCACCACATCACGTGTAGTTGCAGAGCGTCACCGCGTCACATGCAGTTGCAGAGCGTCACCACGCCACATGCAGTTGCAGAGCGTCACCACGTCACATGCGGTTGCAGAGCGTCACCGCGTCACATGCAGTTGCAGAGCGTCACCACGCCACATGCAGTTGCAGAGCGTCACCACGCCACATGCAGTTGCAAAGCGTCACCACATCACATGCGGTTGCAGAGCGCCAGCACGTCACATGCGGTTGCAAAGCGTCACCACGCCACATGCAGTTGCAGAGCGTCACCGCATCACATGCGGTTGCAGAGCGTCACCACGCCACATGCAGTTACAGAGCGTCACCACGCCAGATGCAGTTGCAGAGCGTCACCGCGTCACATGCAGTTGCAGAGCGTCACCACTCACATGCGGTTGCAGAGCGTCACCACACCACATGCGGCTGCAGAGCGTCACCACGTCACATGCGGTTGCAGAGCGTCACCACGCCACATGCAGTTGCAGAGCGTCACCACGCCACATGCAGTTGCAAAGCGTCACCACATCACATGCGGTTGCAGAGCGCCAGCACGTCACATGCGGTGGCAAAGCGTCACCACGCCACATGCAGTTGCAGATCGTCACCGCATCACATGCAGTTGCAGAGCGTCACCACGCCACATGCAGTTACAGAGCGTCACCGCGTCACATGCAGTTGCAGAGCGTCACCGCATCACATGCGGTTGCAGAGCGTCACCACGCCACATGCAGTTACAGAGCGTCACCGCGTCACATGCAGTTGCAGAGCGTCACCACTCACATGCGGTTGCAGAGCGTCACCACACCACATGCGGCTGCAGAGCGTCACCACGTCACATGCGGTTGCAGAGTGTCACCACGTCACATGCGGTTGCAGAGCACCTCTTTTCACTTGCATGGGTCGGGTTCAACACAAAGACTGCCCACCATCATTTTTGCCATGGCCATGCAGCAATGCATCACAGCCACACCTAAGTTTACAACCCCCAGGGGGAGGAGTTTGGGTGGGATATGAGCGTGGAGGTCCCACCCTGACCCCACCCACTTACAGGCATGTGCTCTGATCCCGCCTCTAATTATGCAGGGACCGCCCAGACCAGATCACCAGAATAAATGCTTGATTGAGTAAATAAGGTTTTCACTCGGGACACACCATCCCCCTCGGGACTGCGGCACAACATCGGGACTGTCCCGGCAAATGTGGGACTGTCCCGGCAAATGTGGGACTGTCCCGGCAAATCCGGGACGTTTGGCAACCCTCCAATGGCTGCACACCATATTTCAGGGCAGGCTCCATGCCGGCGTAACATAGTGTCCATCAGAAGCCTGCGCAGCAGGGTGACCACGTAGGAGTAGATAGGGACACCTAGAACAGGAAGAGAATGAACAATGACCTCCATGGCGGGATCACCAGGGATTATTTTTATTTTTTTTTAAGAGCGGAAAAATACCCGTTGACCCTGCCAGAAATTCAGAGCTGCCCTGTGCACTCTGCCTGTGTTATCCGGAAGGGACAATGTGCCCCCCCCCCGGACTACAAGTCCGTCAGTCTGGCAGGATCAACAGGGGGACTTCAGCTTTGCAGCCTGGCTGACAACACGGCTTGGCATTTCCGGGCAGCGTTGTCAGCTCAGCACAGGAAGTCAGGAGCCCCCTGGATTCCTGGGAGGGGCTACAAGCAGAGGGGGGTAAGGTCACAAATATGAGAATGTGGGGTGGGGGGGTGACACCGGATGAGAGACTCCGATTATTTCCAGGCCAGAGGACGACGTTGTCACCGCCAGTGTGAGGAGACTTTGTAATTCATGGAGAGAGATGAGGGATCGTTAGAGACGCGGCGTGCCGCCGATCGCTCATCACACCCCGGGGAAGGCGGGAGCCGTCACTTGTAACGCTGATCTATCACGGGACGGCGTGTTCACATGCGTGATCCGGAGAACATATGGAGGGATGTGATGGAGGTCCCCCCCCCCCCCCCCGCGTCTTCCCCCGAGATCCCTACAAAGCACTTCGTATTCTCAGAACCCAAACAACACAAAGCACTTTATTATTATTTTGTTGTCAGTTGTTTTTCTTTTGATTATGACTTTTGTAGATGGATCTTTTGGGGAATTTCAAAAGTGAGCACCTCCCCCCCCAATCACTCTTATAAACAGGCCCTGACTTGGACAAAAAATAGGCCTGGGCATTTTAGACTGAGCAACACAGGGGAAGGGATGGCGGCGGTTAATGATGGGATGTGGGGCTTCAGCACCCTGCACCTCTGGACCCCTTTACATTACACAGCACCCTGCACCTCTGGGCCCCTTTACATTACACAGCACCCCACATCACTGGACCCCTTTACATTACACAGCCCCCTGCACCTCTGGACCCCTTTACATTACACAGCCCCCTGCACCTCTGGACCCCTTTACATTACACAGCCCCCTGCACCTCTGGACCCCTTTACATTACACAGCACCCTGCACCTCTGGACCCCTTTACATTACACAGCACCCTGCACCTCTGGGCCCCTTTACATTACACAGCACCCCACATCACTGGACCCCTTTACATTACACAGCCCCCTGCACCTCTGGACCCCTTTACATTACACAGCCCCCTGCACCTCTGGACCCCTTTACATTACACAGCCCCCTGCACCTCTGGACCCCTTTACATTACACAGCACCCTGCACCTCTGGACCCCTTTACATTACACAGCACCCTGCACCTCTGGACCCCTTTACATTACACAGCACCCTGCACCTCTGGACCCCTTTACATTACACAGCACCCTGCACCTCTGGGCCCCTTTACATTACACAGCACCCTGCACCTCTGGGCCCCTTTACATTACACAGCACCCTGCACCTCTGGACCCCTTTACATTACACAGCACCCTGCACCTCTGGGCCCCTTTACATTACACAGCACCCTGCACCTCTGGGCCCCTTTACATTACACAGCACCCTGCACCTCTGGACCCCTTTACATTACACAGCACCCTGCACCTCTGGACCCCTTTACATTACACAGCACCCTGCACCTCTGGACCCCTTTACATTACACAACACCCTGCACCTCTGGACCCCTTTACATTATACAGCACCCTGCACCTCTGGGCCCCTTTACATTACACAGCACCTTGCACCTCTGGGCCCCTTTACATTACACAGCACCCTGCACCTCTGGACCCCTTTACATTACACAGCACCCTGCACCTCTGGGCCCCTTTACATTACACAGCACCCTGCACCTCTGGCCCCCTTTACATTACACAGCACCTTGCACCTCTGGACCCCTTTACATTACACAGCACCCTGCACCTCTGGACCCCTTTACATTACACAGCACCCTGCACCTCTGGGCCCTTTACATTACACAGCACCCTGCATGACTGTACCCCTTTACATTACACAGCACCTTGCACCTCTGGACCCCTTTACATTACACAGCACCCTGCACCTCTGGGCCCCTTTACATTACACAGCACCCTGCACCTCTGGACCCCTTTACATTACACAGCACCCTGCACCTCTGGGCCCTTTACATTACACAGCACCCTGCATGACTGTACCCCTTTACATTACACAGCACCTTGCACCTCTGGACCCCTTTACATTACACAGCACCCTGCACCTCTGGGCCCCTTTACATTACACAGCACCCTGCACCTCTGGACCCCTTTACATTACACAGCACCCTGCATGACTGTACCCCTTTACATTACACAGCACCCTGCACCTCTGGACCCCTTTACATTACACAGCACCCTGCACCTCTGGACCCCTTTACATTACACAGCAACCTGCACCTCTGGACCCCTTTACATTACACAGCACCCTGCACCTCTGGACCACTTTACATTACACAGCACCCTGCACCTCTGGACCCCTTTACATTACACAGCACCCTGCACCTCTGGACCCCTTTACATTACACAGCACCCTGCACCTCTGGACCCCTTTACATTACACAGCACCCTGCACCTCTGGACCCCTTTACATTACACAGCACCCTGCACCTCTGGACCCCTTTACATTACACAGCACCCTGCACCTCTGGACCCCTTTACATTACACAGCACCCTGCATGACTGTACCCCTTTACATTACACAGCACCTTGCACCTCTGGAGCCCTTTACATTACAAAGCACCCTGCACCTCTGGGCCCCTTTACATTACACAGCACCTTGCACCTCTGGGCCCCTTTACATTACACAGCACCCTGCACCTCTGGACCCCTTTACATTACACAGCAACCTGCACCTCTGGGCCCCTTTACATTACACAGCACCCTGCACCTCTGGACCCCTTTACATTACACAGCACCCTGCATGACTGTACCCCTTTACATTACACAGCACCTTGCACCTCTGGACCCCTTTACATTACACAGCACCCTGCACCTCTGGGCCCCTTTACATTACACAGCACCCTGCACCTCTGGACCCCTTTACATTACACAGCACCCTGCACCTCTGGGCCCCTTTACATTACACAGCACCCTGCACCTCTGGACTCCTTTAAATTACACAGCACCCTGTACCTCTGGACCCCTTTACATTACACAACCCCCACAGTTTGTTACACATACACCACCCTAACAGTTCTGGACCCCCTGCATGTTACACCGACCTCTCTACAGTACAGACCCCCTCCCTGCAGTGCAGACCCCCCCTACATTACAGACCCCCCCTACATTACAGACCCCCCCCTACATTACAGCCCCCCCCTACATTACAGCCCCCCTCTACAATACAGCCCCCCTACAATACAGACCCCCTCTACAATACAGACCCCCCCCTACATTACAGAGACGTGACCTGCGGCTGCCGGGCATATGCCCGGTATGCCCTATGGCCAGTACAGGCCTGCTTATAAATATAATGCAAACTATAGGATTTAAAGTTTATTCTTTCAAATCGTTTCTTAAAGAGCACGTCCAGCCAAAACTTGTTTCCTTAGTATTGGGTGGAGTGGGGTGGGGTGGGAGGACAGATTGGGACCCCTGATATCTGGGCTCCGAGATTTCTCCTCATTTCCTGTCCTGCTGACAACATGTTACCAGCAGAGCCGTCTTTAATATTGATTGGACCCTGGGCAAAAAAAAATTCTTCCTCTCCCCCCGCTCTGAGAAATACAATAAATATCAGCTAGACGTAAATCAGTTTACTGCATGAGATCAGGCAGCGATTGTGATTGGTTGCTAGAGGTTACAGCATATCATTACCACTTACTGACTGGTTGCTAGAGGTTACAGCATATCATTACCACTTACTGACTGGTTGCTAGAGGTTACAGCATATCATTACCACTTACTGACTGGTTGCTAGAGGTTACAGCATAGCATTACCACTTACTGACTGGTTGCTAGAGGTTAAAGCATATAATTACCACTTACTGACTGGTTGCTAGAGGTTACAGCACACATTACGGCTCACTGATTAGTTGCTAGAGATTACAGCACATGATTTCTTCTAGTTGATTGGTTGCTAGAGATTACTGTACAGTAATATTGCTCACTGATTGGTTGCTAGAGGTTACAATCACTCTATGATATTTCTATGATGGAATGTACAATGACTCTATAATAAATCTATAATGGTCTCCCCGCTGACTCTACAATGTCCCCATGATGACTCTATGTTGGGCTCCACGTTGGCTCTACAAAGATCTCTCTAATGACTCTATGATGGGCTCCATGCTGACTCTACAATAACCCTATAATGACTCTATGATGGATGGTACCATCACTGTACATTGACTCTATTATGACTTTATATTGGGGTCCACACTGACCCTATGATGAATTGTACAATGACTCTATAATGGGCTCCATGTTGACTCTATGATGGACTCTTCAAAGACTCTAATGACTGCATTGTGGACTCCACGCTCACTGTTTGATGGACACTACAATGACCCTATGATGACTCAATGATGGACTCTTCAATGATTCTATTATGGGCTCCATGCTGACTCTACAATGACCCCAATATGACTCTATGATGGACTCTACAATGACCCTATGATGACTCTATAAAGGGCTCCACTTCGACACTACAACAGACTTTTGAGTGACACTACGAGCGCTATACAAGTCATTCATTCAATCTGAGATGGGCTCCACACTGACTCTATGATGACTTTACAACAACTCTATGATGGGCTCCATGCTGACTCTACGATGGACTCTACAATGCTTCTACAATGACTTGGTGATTTACTCTATGATGGGCTTCATGCTGACCCTACAATGACCCCAAGATGATTCCATGATGGGCTGGCTCCATGCTGACTCTACAATGGACTCTTAAATGACTCTACGATGAATCTAAGATGGGCTCCACACTGACTCTATGATGACTCTACAATAACTCTACGATGGGCTCCATGCTGACTCTACAATGGACTCTACAATGACTCCTTAATGACTATATGATGAATTTATGATGGGCTCCATGCTGACTCTGTGGTGACTCTATCATGGACCCAATGCAGACTCTATGATGGACTGTACAATGACTCTATGATGGACTCTATAATGACTCTATGTTGGTCTCCATGCTGACTCTATGATGGATTCTACAATTACTCTATGATGACTTTATGATGATCTCCATGTTGACTCTATGATGACTCTATTATGGGCTCAATGTTGACTTTCTGATGCACTCTACAATTACTCTACAATGACTCTATGATGAGCTCCATGCTGACTCTATGATGACTGTATTATGGGTTCAATGCTGACTCTCCGATGAACTCTACAATGACTCTATGATGACTCTATTGTGGGTTATGGGCTCCATACTGACTCTATGATAGCCTCTACAATGACCCTATGATGACTCTATTATAGGCTGCATGCTGACTCAATTATGTACTCTACAATGACTCTATGATGACTCTGTGATTGACTCTTGAATGACTCTACAATGAATCTAAGATGGGCTCCATGCTGACTCTACGATGGACTCTACAATGACTCCTTAATGACTATATGACTTTATGATGGGCTCCATGCTGACTCTGTGATGACTCTATCATGGACCCAATGCAGACTCTATGATGGGTTCTACAATGACTCTTTGATGACTCTATGATGAGCTCCATGCTGGCTCTATGTTGACTCTATTATGGGCTCAATGCTGAATTTCTGATACACTCTACAATTACTCTATGATGACTTTATTGTGGGTTATGGGCTCCATACTGACTCTAAGATGGCCTCTACAGTGACTCTATGATGACTCTATTATGGGCTCCATGCTGACTCCATGATGGCCTCTACAATGACTCTATTATGGGCTCCATGCTGAATATTTGATGAACTCTACAATGACTCTACAATGATTCTATTGTGGGTTATGGACTCCATGCTGACTCTATGATGGCCTCTACAATGACTCTATGATGACTCTATGATGGACTCTACAAGGACTCTATGATGACTCTATGATGGACTCTTGAATGACTCTACAATGAATCTAAGATGGGCTCCACACTGACTCTATGATGACTCTACAATTGACTCTACAATGACTCCTTAATGACTATATGATGACTTTATGTTGGGCTCCATGCTGACTCTATGATGGATACTACAATGACTCTTTGATGACTTTTTGATTAGCTCCATGCTGGCTCTATGATGACTCTATTATGGGCTCAATGCTGACTCTACAATAGACTATGATGCCCATATAATGACTCTATGATGGACTCTACAATGACTCTATAATGATTCTATGATGGGCTCCATGCTGACTTTATAAAGGACTCTACAATGACTTTATGATGACTCTAGGATGGACCGTACAATGACTCTATGATAGGCACCATGCTGACTCTACGATGACTCAATAATGACTCTATGATGACTCTATGGTGGGCTACATGATGACTCTATGATGATCCAATAATGACTCTATGATGACTCTATGATGGGCTCCATGCTGACTCTATGATGGATTCTACAATGACTTTGTGATGAGCTCCATGCTGGCTCTATGATGACTCTATTATGGGCTCAATTCTGACTCTACAATAGACTATGATGACTCTATAATGATTCGGCTCCATGCTGACTCTACGATGACTCAATAATGACTCTATGATGACTCTATGGTGGGCTACATTATAACTCTATGATGATCCAATAATGACTCTATGATGGGCTCTATAATGATTCTATGTTGGGCTCCATGCTGACTCTATGATGGACTCTACAATGACACTATGAGGACTTTGTGATTAGCTCCACGCTGGCTCTATAATGACTCTATAATGGGCTCCATGCTGACTCAATGATGGACTCTATAATGACTCTATGATGGGCACCATGCTGACTTTACAATAGACTCTACCATGACCTAATAATGACCCCATGCTGACTCTATGATGACTCTATTATGGGCTTAATGCTGACTCTATGATGGGCTCCATGCTGACTCTATGATGGGCTCTGTAATGACTCTATGATAGAATAAAGATTGTTAGAGGAATGAGCGTCAGTGGTGTGCACGTTGGTGAACGCGATCGTCCCATTCCTGTACTCATTACATGAAGGACTAAATCCATTCCCAGCATTACTCCTCCCCCCTCCATCTCCCCAATTCTTTTCTTTACCCCTCCCCCCCCCCCCACACAAGGAATTCTCTTCTTTGATTGGATGAGGAGTGAATATGGAGACAGTACAGTGACATCTTACTGAACACAAAATAAAAGGTTCAGAGAATAGAAATCATTGTGAAGGGGCGGTGACCATTCAGAGCTCCTCCCCCCCCCAACAAATATCTCTTCTCCGGTCCGTAGCGAGGATTTGGCGTTCTGACGCGTTTCTGAATTTTTGAAGAATTCCTAAAAACGATTAATTACCCCAGAGGGTAAAGATGCCGGAGACCAGCGATTTCCATCACTCACCCTCCAGTAATTGTAACGAGTGCCACAATTATTCCCTTCACCGTTCACTCCGATGGATCCACCGGATCCCGCCAACCGTCTATACATCCGAATGGGGGGAGGGGCTGTAGTAAGGCCCCTCCCCCCCCCCAGCCTGCCTGTTCATATACACGTCCTAAATATAGGAACAATAAACAACCAAAGTTACCAAGGAAACCGAAGGCATCGCCTCTTCACCTCTCTGGGTTTAAAGCAGTTCGTTCGGCTAGGGGACGCGCCTGATTTACATTTTTTCACGCCCCCTAGATGCGGAATTTGAATTCCGCCGGGGGATTTACGATACGCCGCCGCAACTTTAGAGGCAAGTGCTTTCTGAATAAAGCACTTGCCTCAAAAACTTGCGGCGGCGTAATGTAAATCAGATAGGTTACGCGGATCTAAAGATCTGCTGATCTATCTGAATCTGGCCCACTGTCACCAAGGATAATATTATGTATCCAGAACGGGGGGGGGGGGGGGGGGGTTACACCGCAGTCACACCACCTCCCACAGCCCCTCCCACACCACCTCTCACACCCCCCCCCCCCCCCCCCCCCCCCCCCCCCCCCCCCCCCCCCCCCCCCCCCCCCCCCCCCCCCCCCCCCCCCCCCCCCCCCCCCCCCCCCCCCCCCCCCCCCCCCCCCCCCCCCCCCCCCCCCCCCCCCCCTCCCCCCCCCCCCCCCCCCCCCCCCCCCCCCCCCCCCCCCCCCCCCCCCCCCCCCCCCCCCCCCCCCCCCCCCCCCCCCCCCCCCCCCCCCCCCCCCCCCCCCCCCCCCCCCCCCCCCCCCCCCCCCCCCCCCCCCCCACCCCCCCCCCCCCCCCCCCCCCCCCCCCCCCCCCCCCCCCCCCCCCCCCCCCCCCCCCCCCCCCCCCCCCCCCCACCCCCCCCCCCCCCCCCCCCCCCCCCCCCCCCCCCCCCCCCCCCCCCCCCCCCCCCCCCCCCCCCCCCCCCCCCCCCCCCCCCCCCCCCCCCCCCCCCCCCCCCCCCCCCCCCCCCCCCCCCCCCCCCCCCCCCCCCCCCCCCCCCCCCCACCCCCCCCCCCCCCCCCCCCCCCTCCCCCCCCCCCCCCCCCCCCCCCCCCCCCCCCCCCCCCCCCCCCCCCACCCCCCCCCCCCCCCCCCCCCCCCCCCCCCCCCCCCCCCCCCCACCCCCCCCCCCCCCCCCCCCCCCCCCCCCCCCCCCCCCCCCCCCCCCCCCCCCCCCCCCCCCCCCCCCCCCCCCCCCCCCCCCCCCCCCCCCCCCCCCCCCCCCCCCCCCCCCCCCCCCCCCCCCCCCCCCCCCCCCCCCCCCCCCCCCCCCCCCCCCCCCCCCCCCCCCCCACCCCCCCCCCCACCCCCCCCCCCCCCCCCCCCCCCCCCCCCCCCCCCCCCCCCCCCCCCCCCCCCCCCCCCCCCCCCCCCCCCCCCCCCCCCCCCCCCCCCCCCCCCCCCCCACCACCTCCCACGCCCCCTCCCACACCCCCTCCCCACCACCTCCCCTGTGCTGAGAGGATGAATTTGGGGGGTAAAATAATTTGTATAAGAAGGAGGGGTTTGGGGGGATTTATACTGGAAAGATGGATATGGGGGGCATTTTGTGCTGAGAAGGGGGATTTGTGCTGAAAGGGGGTATACAAGGGTGATGACTTGTGCTGGTAGGGGGGAAGTAATGTGCTGAGAGGGGGTATTTGTACTGGAAGGGGGCATATAGGGGCAAGGATTTTTGTTAACAGGGGGAATATTGGGGGGGGATATTTGTGCTGAGAGGGGAGATGAGTGAAGGAGAAAGAGGAATTGTGCTAGGAGGGGGTATATGGTGGTGAGGGGCACTCTGCATATAGTCCTGTAGATGATGGGGGCATGGTCGCCATCAGGGGGGCACAGGGGGCAACCCCCCGCTCAACAACTCTGATGGCAGAAGAAAATCTCGGGGTCCGTCGGCAGCAAATCCCCCCACCCCCTCGCTCGACAACTCAAAAGGCAGGTGATACTCTCTTCATCAAAGCTGTAAGGGGCCCCAAAATTCCTGATGGCGGCCCTGGATCGGTGGGGGGGGGGGGCGCGGGGTGACACCAACCCTAGTGACGCCACTGTCTCCTGTTATTTTTATCTGAGAACCTTTTATTGTCTTTGAAGGACCCTCCCACCCGGAGACCACATCCAACCGGGGGGGGAGTTGGCGGGAGCGAGGGACCTCCATCACAAACCACTGGGTTGGAAATGTCAACCGGTGGGCCTTGAATTATAGACGTTACGCCAGCGAATTGCCGCTCTGTGCCGCCATGCAGATAATGGAAATCAGGGGGTCTCTGCCGAGAGCAAAGACAAGGAGCCTCTCCATCACCGGCCAGAGAAAGGAGTGGCCCATCCGTCTGACCGGCCGACACTGGGCTGAAAGGGGGGAAGGAGGACATACGTTATAAGGAGACATGACTGAGGTTCACCCGAGGTTCACCGCTCTTCCCAGAAAGGAAAGTCTTCTGGTCCCAGACACTGGACCCTTATTGTCCTGCCAAGCTCAGCGGAGATTCGCCTTTGATGCAGAATTAGTGGGGGGCAGGAAAGAAAACGGACACCAGTAAGCAACAAATTCAACCTCACCCCCCAATTATTTATGTGTCTTCTGGAATCACAATGGCGGAGGAAGGGGAGCTGCGCATTATAAGAAGTCTCAAAGCAAATCCAAATTCCACAAATCTTTATTTTTTTTGTCTTGAAACTCAACTCCAGCGTCTCCTTTAGTCTTGTTGTACCGGCTCCTCTCCTGGACTGAAATGCTTTCCTGTGATTTCACAGCACACTGTGAGCGTCTCGCCATGTGCATTAGAAGCTGCAGCCAGTCAGATAGAGCCCCGCCCCATTTCCTGGCTGGAGGACATACAGCATAGCTCCCAACTGTCCTGGATTTGGAGGGACTGTCCCAGGTTTGGAGGGACCAGGGATGGACTGGCCATTGGGACTACAGGGAGTTTCCCGGTGGGCCGATGGCTCAGTGGGCCGGCTTCAGTGACAGCGGACCGCCGCCCCCCTCGGCTCCTCTGTCTCTCCCTTTCCGCAGCGCTCACCTCCGCTCCCTCCCTGCAGCGCTCACCTGGGGGGGACAAAAAATCAGGGGTATGACCAGAGGAGCAGGGGAGACGACAGAGGAGCATGGGGGGAGGGGACAGACAGCTGACTCAACAGCTATGGCCTGGGAGTTTCTCACTTCTGCCTAATCTTGTCCCATAAGGGGGGGCACCGAACTGATTCTTTGCCCCCGGGTGAAATAATGTCTAGCTTCCCCACTGGTACTGCCTATAAGAGTACCAGTACTAGCCGTTCTACTCTAATAAAGTAGAACAACTAGTGGCTAGTGAAGGGGGAGAGGGGGCTTGGGTGGCCGGGGGGGGGGTGCGGGAATTGTCCGGCCGCCATGGGAGAGACCTGTCAAAGTGGGCCAGTCTGGATGAAGTCCAGGGCCAAATTTTTGTCCCAGTCCAGCCCTGGGAGGGACTGTCCCGGATTTGGATGGACTGTCTCGGATTTGGAGGGACTGTCCTGGATTTGGAGTGATTGTCCCGGATATGGAGGGACTGTCCCAGATTTGAAACAATGTCCCTCTTTCCCCCTTATTTTGGTCTGATCTATACAGTTGTATATAAATTGGACTTTTTATCTTTCAAAAAGTGTTTCCCAGTGCTAAACCTTTCACCCAAATTCCTAAATTTCTGCATTTGTACATTTTAATAGCCGATATAAAGGAATAGTCGTGGTAAAAAAAAAAAGCCCTTGTGTATTTAATTAACCTTTTCTTTGGGTTAATTCTCCTTTAAGGGGGTGTGGCAGGGGGCGTGTCCCAGGCCTACATACGTTTGCTGGTAGGTGTCCCTCATTCCCATCTCAAAATGTTGGGAGTACAGTACAGTATCCAGCCCAATTTCCTCCCCAGCCTGACTGTCCCTGGCCCCGCCCCTTTCATTAATTAAATTTCAGTACTGTCAATCATGGGGGTTCAGCATTTTTGCTCCTTGCTCATTATTATAATTATTATTATAATACAGGGTATATATATAACGCCAACAGTGCACAGCGCTTAACAAAATAAAGGAATCAGAGGGCCCTGCTCATTGGAGCTTACAATCTAAAAAGGGAGGGTCAATTGATACAAAAGGTAATAGCTGGGGGGGATGAGCTGATGGAGGAAGTGAAACGAGTGTATTAGTTAGACACGGGATAGGCTCCTTTAAAGAGAAGAGTTTTCAGGGAGCGTTTAAATATGGATAGATTAGGGGACAGCCGGACAGATTGGGGTAAGGAGTTCCAAAGGATGGGAGAAGCTTTGGAGAAATCCTGGGAGGAGGTGACAAGGCAGCTAGAGAGCAGGAGGTCTTGGGAGGAATGAAGAGAGCGGCTTGGTTGGTATTTTGGGACTAGGTTAGTCAGGCCCGTCGCTACAAGGCAGGCAAACCCAGCAATTGCTTGGGGCCCCGAGCTAGCCTGGGGCCCCAAGCAGGTCCCTTTGCTGCGTTTCCTATATGCTGCAGCCGCCTGAGCGCTCTATAGAGAGCCTGCAACACTGCTGCCTTGAGTCATCACTTCCCCTTCTCTGTAGCGTGGCTGAGCTCCTCTTCCTTCCTCCTGTCAGTCCGGACTCCGGCTGGGTATCGCGCGGTACAGGAGATTCAGTTTCCTGTTCCCAGCCGGACTCACAGGAAGTGCACACTGAGTGCTTACTTCCTGTCAGTCCGGCCGGGAACAGGAAACTGAATCTCCTGCCGTGCAGTACAGACCCGGTATGGAGGGGGGGCATGGGGCCCATGGGAGTAAAAATAACACGGGGGGGGCTTTGCATGCGTGTGTGCGGGGGGGGATTGGGGGGCTTCCATGTCCATTTTGCTTGGGGCCCCCAAATTCCTTCAAACGGCCCTGAGGTTAGTGATGTAGCTGGGGGCCGAGTTGTGGAGGGCTTTGTAAATTATTGTTAGTACTTTGAATTTTATTCGTTGGGTGAGCGGAAGCCAGTGCAGGGATTGGCAGAGAGGGGTGGAGGACACTGGATGGTTGGTAAGGTGGATGAGCCTGGCAGCATTCATTATGGACTGAAGGGGGGATAGACTATGTAGAGGTAATCCAACGAGGAGGGAGTTGCAGTAGTCGAGATGAGAGATGACCAGGGAGTGCAAATTCTAGTTGCCTGGCTGTCATCCTAAGCCTCTAGCTTCATTACTTTGAGTATCCTCAACCCAGAAGAAGTATGTACAGAAAATAAGGACTTTAGACCTTTCTTTGACTTTCTTGACCTGTACAATTTTTGGGTTCTTTGAGTGCCGAGATGATGGGAACCCCTCATAATGGGTACAGCGGGTGTACAGACCCGGGAACTCAGCACAGGGATGGTGAAAACTCCTCAAAATGAATAATGCAGAGTGGGTGTATAGGGCATTCCAACTCATCGGGATTATGATTTGAAAATACTTATTTTAGTTAGTCTAGTAGTCCTTTATTTCACATGGAGTGCACGGTGTCAGGTATCCTTACGGAGTAAAATTCTCCCTGTCGAAGTGGTCATGCAGGATATTCTGGGTGAGGTTGGGAAGATTCAGGGTCTTAAGAACTCCTCATAATGGGCACAGCGGGTGTACAGACCCTTGAACTCAGCACAGGGATGTTGGGAGCCCCTCATAATGGGCACAGAAGGTGTATAGACCCGGGAACTCAGCACCGGGATGGTGAGAATTCCTCATAAAGGGCACAGCAGGTGTACAGACCCAGGAACTCAGCACAGGGATGTTGGGAGCCCCTTATAATGGGCACAGAAGGTGTATAGACCCGGGAACTCAGCACATGGATGGTGGGAACCTCTCATAATGGGCACAGCGGGTGTACAGACCCAGGAACTCAGCACAGGGATGGTGGGAACTCCTCATAATGAATTATGCAGAGTGGGTGTATAGGGTATTCCAGACTCGTTGGGATTATGATTTGTAAACACTTTTTTTAGTTAGTCTAGTAGTCCATTTTTATACGTGGAGTGAACTGTGTTAGTTATCCTTATGAAGTAAAATCCTCCCTGTCGAAGTGGTGATGCAGGACATTCTGGGTGAGGTTGGGAAGATTCAGGGTCTTGAGAACTCCTCATAATGGGCACAGCGGGAGTACAGACCCGGGAACTCAGCACAGGGATGGTGGGAACTCCTTATAATGAATTATGCATAGTGGGTGTATGGGGCATTCCAGACTCATCTGGATTATGATTTGGAAACACTTTTTTTTAGTTAGTCTATGTAACAGAATGACCCGGGACACCCAGAGACTTTGTGAGGATTGGGGATACTCCTGTGTCAGCGTCACTGATAACTCTTGGGTCTGAGTCCACCCTGTGCCGTTTGGGCATGGGGTGGCAAGTGAATCATAATTCATGTATTACATGAGATAGGACATCACTGATAGTTAGTATTGCAGGATTTTGAGATACTGCAGGATGTTGGCCCAACCAGTCAATAGTGACTCATTCTATGATTAGCCCTGACTAGTGACATGCTAATTGAGTCAGGGCCTGGAAGACATTCCATTGTCCTTGTGTAAAGGTGTTAACCCAGGTCTGCTCCCAGAACTCCAATTATGCATGCTAAATACTGTTTATGTGTGATAACACTGTCTAAAGCCTAGTGATGCTCAGAGGTGTGAATAGGTGTCAAGCTGTATGCGGAGACGGAACGTCTGCCTAGGGAACTCAGTGTGTGATGGGGTTTTAAGTTTGTTATGCTGTTAATGAAGGAATGTGCAGTGATTAGACATGATAATTATAGGCTGGCGCCGACCTGTCTAGAATGGTTAGTAATTAGCCTTAGTGTGTGATTAGGGGGGTGGAGATCTCATTGTCCCTTTGAATACTGTCACATGGTTGTACTGTATATAAGACTGAGAAGAAACCATTAAAATTGTCTTCATTTGAAACCAGAGAACACGGAGCAAGTCTCGTTATTCTGGGAAATGGGAGGCCTGCTGGTTTGTCTGTGTGTCAGATGAGCTGTCGTAGTTGATGGAAGGTCATAAACGATGGTGACCAGTAGTCCGTTTTTTCATGTGGAGTGCACGGTGTCAGGTATCCTTACGGAGTAAATTCCTCCCTGACGAAGTGGTGGTGCAGGACATTCTGGGTGAGGTTGGGAAGATTCAGGGTCTTGAGAACTCCTCATAATTAGAGTTGAGCGGACACCTGGATGTTCGGGTTCGGACCCGAACCCGGACTTTGAAAAAAAAGTTCGGGTTCGGGACCGAACCCGGACTTTGACCCGAACCCGAACCCGAACCCCATTGAAGTCAATGGGGACCCAGACTTTTGACTACAAAAATGTCTCTAAAAAACTAAGGGAAAGGGCTGGAGGGCTGCAAATGGCAGCAAAATGTCGGGAAGAGCATGGCAAGTACTCTGGTAATAAATGTGGATAGGAAAATAACTTAAAATAACATAAAAAAAATTAAAATAAAAAATATAATGATTTTTGACCTTTGCGGACGAGGTCCATACAGTTTTGTTCAAAATTAAACACAGTATATCACAGGTGCACAGGTGGTGTGGCAGGTGTAGTGCTGTTGAAATACTCAGTCACCTATAGATTGCAAACTGCCCCTATAGTTGAACAAAATTCCTAAACTATATGAAGCACAGCAGATGTCACAGGAATAGAGTGCTTGTTGATATTTCTGGAGCAACATAGACCTAAAACTGTCCCTATGATTCAGCAACCTTTCCCTCACATAAGTGAAGCAGTGACAACAAGCCAGATGCCATAAGATGATGCAGATATCAAAGAAATAAAGTGTGCTTCTTGATATTTCTGGAGCAGTATACCAGCATAGACCTAACACTGTCCCTGAGCAGATTCAGCAGCCTTTCCCTCACATAAGTGAAGCACAGTGACAACGAGCCAGATACACCTAAGACTTTCCCTAAGCAGCAGATTCAGCAGTCTTTCCCTATCTAGAGTGAAGCAGAGTGACGATCTGTGCTGTGTGCCTCTATCTAATATAGAGGCACGTCACATGATGGGTCACATGCTGCACTGGCCAATCACAGCCATGCCATAAGTAGGCATGGCTGTGATCAGTTCCCAGTCACAGTAGTAACACGAATGGCGATTGGCTGCCGTGCAGCGCGCCAAAACATACCCGAACTCCGAACCCGAACCCAAACTTTTTCCAACTATTCGGGTTCGGGAAAAACCCAAAGTCCATACCGAACCCGAACTTTACAGTTCGGGTTTGCTCAACCCTACTCATAATGGGCACAGAAGGTGTACAGACCCGGGAACTCAGCACAGGGATGTTGGGAGCCCCTCATAATGGGCACAGCGGGGGTACAGACCCGGGAACTCAGCACAGGGATGTTGGGAGCCCCTCATAATGGGCACAGCGGGTGTACAGACCCGGGAACTCAGCACAGGGATGGTGGGAACTCCTCATAATGGGCACAGCGGGTGTACAGACTTGAGAACTCAGCACAGGGATGGTGGGAACCACTCGTAATGGGCACAGCGGGTGAACAGACCCGGGAACTCAGCACAGGGATGGTGGGAACTCCTCATAATGGGCACAGCGGGTGTACAGACCCAGGAACTTAGCACAGGGATGGTGGGAACTTCTCATAATGGGCACAGCGGGTGTACAGACCCGGGAACTCAGCACAGGGATGGTGGGAACTCCTCATAATGGACACAGCAGGTGTACAGACCCGGGAACTCAGCACAGGGATGGTGGGAACTTCTCATAATAGGCACAGCTGGTGTATAGACCTGGTAACTCAGCACAGGGAGGGTGGGAACTCCTCATAATGGGCACAGCGGGTGTACAGACCCGGTAACTCAGCACAGAGATGGTGGGAACTCCTAATAATGAATTATGCAGAGTGGGTGTATGGGGCATTCCAGATTCATCTGGATTATGATTTGGAAACACTTTTTTTAGTTAGTCTAGTAGTCCGTTTTTTCACGTGGAGTGCACGATGTCAGGTATCCTTACGGAGTAAATTCCTCCCTGACGAAGTGGTGGTGCAGGACATTCTGGGTGAGGTTGGGAAGATTCAGGGTCTTGAGAACTCCTCATAATGGGCACAAAAGGTGTACAGACCCTGTAACTCAGCACAGAGATGGTGGGAACCCCATGTATCTATTTTAAAGGAGTACAAAATTATAATTTTTTGGGTATCTGGAGTTCCTCTTTAACATAGAGGGTCATTTGTCTGGCAGGATTGGATCATAAGACCGGCTGAACAGAACTGTAAATCCTTTGGCAGATAAATCCATTTGCATGTCTGTATTCCTACTTCATCATCGCCTATTTTCTTGGAGCTCATATAATATCTTCTTCCAAGAACCTCGGTGGCCTCACCGCCACCCGAGACCAAGCGACACAGAATCAAAACCAACCAAACCTTTAATCCGTTGCTTAGGTGTCCCATGCCGCTCGGCGGATCACGTCGGGAGTGAGCTGATGAGTAGCTTTTCTTTTCGTCTTTTTTTTTTCCTTTTGGGTTATATTTCAGCTTTAACTTTTCAAAGAGCATCCGGATTCCAACAGCTATTTCATTCTGTCGGGCTAAGTGGGCTCTGGAGATTTGCAATCACAATAAATATTCCGGATTCTAACTCAATACTTACATTAGTCTCCCCGAGCCGCAGATTTTCCTCTTCTGTCTGGTAAGTCAGAGCGGCTTATTAGCAGACAAACCGATGAATCTCAGAATTAGGAGACAGCCCAACCATCAGAGGGGGGGGGGGGGAGCCGCGAGAATTGTCATGTGGGTTGTTATATATATCGCCTCCACCGATCGCTGAACTACGCCCAATGGCCGAGGAGGGTGTGGCCAACTATTATCTTAATGTACCACCCATTGGTAAAATATGCGCAATGGCCCAGATTCACAAAGACTTACGACGGCGTATCTCCAGATACGCCGTCGTAAGTCCGAATGGTTGCCATCGTATCTATGCGCCTGATTCTTAGGCCCCATACACACGAGAGGATTTATCCGCAGATACGGTCCAGCGGACCGTATCCGCGGATAAATCCTCCCGAGGATTTGCGCGGATTTCCATCCGATGGAGTGTACTCACCATCGAATCGAAATCCGCGCCGAAATCCTCTGGCGATGACGTGTCGCGCCGTCGCGGCGACGTGCACGACGCAGTCATATAAGGAATTCCAGGCATGCGTCGAATCATTACGACGCATGCAAGGGACGGGTTCGGACGGATCGATCCGGTGAGTCTGTACAGACCAGCGGATCGATCCATGGGATCCGATTCCAGCGGATAGATTTGTTGGCATGTCAACAAATTTTTATCTGCTGGAATTCGGAAATATCCGCGGATAAAGATCCGCTGGAACGTACACACCAGGGGATCTATCCGCTGAAAACGATCCGCTGAGATTTTTCAGCGGATGGATCCTCTCGTGTGTATGGGGCCATAGAGTCAGTTACGCATAGATTTGTCCAAGATACGAGCGGCGTAAGTCTCCTACGCCGTCGTATCTTGGGGGTGCATATTTACGCTGGCCGCTAGGTGGCGCTTCCGTTGATTTCCGCGTCGAATATGTAAATGAGCAAGATACGCCGTTTCACGAACGTACGTACGCCCGTAGCAATTAGTTACGCCGTTTACGTAAGACATACGTCGGCGTAAAGATAAAGCTGGTCTCTATGTGGCGCAGCCCATGCAAGGTATGGACGTCGGAACAGGCGTATCTTTTTACGTCGTTTACGTAAGTCGTACGCGAATAGGGCCGTGCGTAAGTTACGTTCACGTCGTAGGCAGTGTTCGACGTATCTTAGGCATTCTATCCGACGCATGCGCACTGGGATACGTCCACGGACGGCGCATGCGCCGTTCGTTCAAAACTTCAATCACATTGGGTCACGATTCATTAGCATAAAACATGCCCACCTCTTCACAATTTGAATTAGGCGCGCTTACGCCGGCACATTTACGCTACGCCGCCGTAACTTAGGACGCAAGTGCTTTGTGAATACAGCACTTGCCTCTCTAGGTTGCGGCGGCGTAGCGCAAATACGATACGCTACGCCCGCCCACACTTGCGCCGCCCTACGTGAATCTAGGCCAATGGACGTAAAGTAATTATTATTATTATTTATTATTAATTTGTTACGTTCCATTTGCTTAGATGCGGCATTCGTTATTTCGGATAATTCGTAACTTCGGATAAATTTGTATTCGTTACATTCACAGACAAATTAAAAAAGAAAATTCAAATTCCTACAATTTATTAGTTGGTAATAGTCATTATTATTAGTTAGTTATTATTTCGGATTTTAGAATTTTCGGGTTTTCAAATTTTCAGGTATTCTTTCTTATTTTCTGATTTTCGTTCTTTTCAATCTTCGGATTTTCATTCTTATTTTCGAATTTTTGCATTGACGAGCTTTCAGGATTTTTCTTCTTATTTTCGAATTTTCGTTCTTATATTCGGTCTTTAGAATTTTTTCGAATTTTCGTTCTTATTTTTCGCATTTATGAATTTACGAATATTAGTTTTTAGAGAGATTTGTTAAACCGGGTTTTCGTTAATTAGAATATTTCCGAATTAATGAATTTGTCGAATTAGTTCCTAAAGTTATGTTGGGCTCTAATGTGGTTTATCAATCCCATCTTGCCCCTCGCTGACCCCCCGATATCTGCCAGTTCCCATTTTCCCGACCCCCCCCCGATATCTGCCTGTTCCCATCTTTCCTGACCCCCCGATATCTGCCAGTTCCCATCTATTCCCGACCCCCCAATATCTGCCAGTTCCCATCTTCCCCCGACCCCCCGATATCTGCCAGTTCCCATCTTCCCCCGACCCCCGATATCTGCCAGTTCCCATCTTCCCCCACCCCCCGATATCTGCCAGTTCCCATCTTTTCCTGACCCCCAATATCTGCCAGTTCCCATCGTCCCCCAACCCCCCGATATCTGCCAGTTCCCATCTTCCCCTGACCCCCTGATATCTGCCAGTTCCCATCTTCCCCTGACCCCCCGATATCTGCCAGTTCCCATCTTCCCCTGACCCCCAGATATCTGCCAGTTCCCATCTTCCCCTGACCCCCCGATATCTGCCAGTTCCCATCGTCCCCCAACCCCCCGAATTCTGCCAGTTCCCATCTTTTCCTGACCCCCTGATATCTGCCAGTTCCCATCGTCCCCCAACCCCCCGATATCTGCCAGTTCCCATCTTCCCCTGACACCCTGATATCTGCCATTTCCCATCTTCCCCTGACCCCCTGATATCTGCCAGTTTCCATCTTCCCTGCCCCCCGATATCTGCCAGTTCCCATCTTCCCCTGACCCCCCAGATATCTGCCAGTTCCCATCTTCCCCCAACCCCCCGACATCTGCCAGTTCCCACCCCTCCAACTCCCCGATATCTGCCAGTTCCCATCTTCCCGTGACCCCCCCGATATCTGCCAGTTACCATCTTCCCCTGACCCCCCGATATCTTCCAGTTCCCATCTTCCCCTGACCCCCCGATATCTGCCAGCTCCCATCTTTCCCCGACCCCCGATATCTGCCAGCTCCCATCTTCCCCTGACCCCCCAATATCTGCCCGTTAGGGGTTATCCCCACTCCAAACCTGGAGCCCCCAAAAAAAAATATGCAGACGCACAATATTTTAGGAGACGCTTCCATGTCTTATATCTCCGCCGCTTTACTTGAAGCGATTTCTTTCCCCAAGACCAGATATCTGCCAGTTCCCATCTTCCCCTGACCCCCCGACATCTGCCAGTTACCATCTTCCCCTGACCCCCCGATATCTTCCAGTTCCCATCTTCCCCTGACCCCCCGATATCTTCCAGTTCCCATCTTCCCCCGACCCCCCGATATCTGCCAGTTGGGGGTTCTCCGCACTCGTGGAGCCAAAAAGAAAACATGCGGACTCACAATATTTTCGGAGACGCTTCAATGTTTGTTGTCTCCGCCGCTTTACTTGAAGCGTTTTTTTTTTCCCCAAGAGCGCCGCGCCCGCTACTTATATGAAGAACAAATAGACAATTGCGCTCTTCTTGGAAAGGCACGGATTGCCCCGGCTCTCTTTGCTTGGCAGCGTGGCCCGAAGAATGGCGCCAGCTGCTCCATCTTTCGGCAGAAGAGCCCCCGGGTGCAGTTTGGGGGGACCGCTTCCAAATTCTGCATCCCTCCTGGCGTTCGTTCCAACGCATTTAGATCTCATTACTGATCTGGTACTTGGACGGCGTACACCCAGTTCACGCTTCATAAATAAATAGAAGATAATGGCGCAGTGCGTGGCGGGGTGTCTGTTTATGGAGCGGGATGGAGATATTATTAACTGTAAAGGAATAAGAAGAAAAAAAAGAAACAATTATGTAACAAGAATGTTGCAACTGATTATTCTTACAGTAAAAACAAGATTTCCTTCCATTGATCCAACGAACCTTCTATGTACGAAAATGAATCACAAATCTATTTGTATTACCCCCCAATCTTCACAAAGGATGACTAGCGCTGTCTTCCAGCTCCTGAGTGCGGCTGAGCGCAACACAACCCTGAAGGTGACACAGGTGGTGTGGTGCCCACAGAAGCATGGGTTGCCTGATTGGTGGAGCTGGTTGCCAGGAACTTGGTAGGACAGGCAAAGTTACTGGAAGCAGGCATGTGAAAAGGGTCTAAGGCCCTGGATCCAGCCCATCTGATCTGGGGGTGCAGGAAAGAAGTCAGGGGGTACGGTGTGTGAGTCACTGACAGTCCTACCCGTATTCCTTGTTTACGGAGAGCAGTTCTGATTGAGTTCCAGAAAATACCGTATAATGGCCACTAGATGGAGCTGATTATCATAGGAAATAAACATATTAGACCCAATACAGGGATTTTTTTTTCTCTACAGCTGTCTAAATGTGTGTTCTATGCATGCTGGCAGAGGTAATGGCAGTAGCTTGGTAGGAGGCCGAGATGCTGGGAGGGCTCCCCTTGCGGCTGAGCGCAACACAACCCTGAAGGTGACACAGGTGGTGTGGTGCCCACAGAAGCACGGGTTGCCTGATTGGTGGAGCTGGTTGCCAGGAACTTGGTAGGATAGGCAAAGTTACTGGAAGCAGGCATGTGAAAGGGGTCTAAGGCCCTGGATCCAGCCCATCTGATCTGGGGGTGCAGGAAAGAAGTCAGGGGGTACGGTGTGTGAGTCACTGACAGTCCTACCCGTATTCCTTGTTTACGGAGAGCAGTTCTGATTGAGTTGCAGAAAATACCGTATAATGGCCACTAGATGGAGCTGATTATCATAGGAAATAAACATATTAGACCCAATACAGGGATTTTTTTTTCTCTACAGCTGTCTAAATGTGTGTTCTATGCATGCTGGCAGAGGTAATGGCAGTAGCTTGGTAAGAGGCCGAGATGCTGGGAGGGCTCCCCTTGCGGCCGAGCGCAACACAACCCTGAAGGTGACACAGGTGGTGTGGTGCCCACAGAAGCACGGGTTGCCTGATTGGTGGAGCTGGTTGCCAGGAACTTGGTAGGATAGGCAAAGTTACTGGAAGCAGGCATGCTTATGAAGTCCAGTGGATGAGGACCAGTAGAGTTCTTAGATAGCTGAATCAGGACCCAGGCCAGGGGTCATTCACAGTAAGACAGTCCGAGATCAGTGTGACCAAAACGCCAGCCGAGTCCTTTGCGCAGGAAACAGGATAAGCGGAGTCCGTTAGCAAGGCCGGGTCAGATGCAGGGAGCAGGCAGGAGGGAGTCAGGTACAAGCCGAAGGGAAATCAGAAAGAGCAGGTCAAACAAGCTGAGTTGGTACACAGGAGATCAGATCAGCAGGATATACAAGGCACAGGAACACAGGGGAAAGCTGACGATAAACCAGCGATGCATCATTGTCAGCAGTGGGTTTAAATAGGCAGTGGCGCCCCCGTGCCGTTGCGCATGCGCGTTCGCCTGATCACGGCGCCGCGTGTCCGCCCGGTTGCGACGCTGCGCATCCTTGTGCATTGATGCGCGTCAGCGTGCCCTTGCCTGTGTCGGTTTGCCATCCCTGCAGTATGGCGCCTAGGGATGCACCTATTTCCCTGACAGGTAACGGCAATATGTGACAGCCAACTGTCAGAAACCATGAATCAAACTGAGACAGAAGTACAGGTAAATCACACTTGTTTAATAATAATAATACAAAGATAAACAGAGTAAGCATAGTCAAAACATAGCCAGAGTTCAGGGATCGGATCGGATAGTCAGCCAAGCCAAATGTCAGAGAGCCAGAGATATACGTAGTATAACAGCAAGCAGGATCAGGAGCCAGAAGGAAAGTCAGCCGAGGAAAGTCTTCAACAGGAACGCAGGAGAGAGTCTCTGTGATGTTGACCAAGGCGAAGGCAGAGAGCAACTGAGCTGGAAGGCTTAAGTAGGCAGGACTGACAAGCAGGATCATCAACAGGTGAGTCACTGTGGAGACATAGGAGCTGGCAATTATATATAATAACTTAATACGTTTTTACCGGGTTTCCGGTAACCGAATATCGGTCTTAAAAATACGAGGGTGGTCTCATTCGATTGGAAAGCGTTGGGGAAATCTAATGAGACCAATCGGAGCTGTCTGGGGTGAATAGTTTTCGAGCTATACCGTTTCAAAGTGCGGTTTTCCGGTTACCGAAACCTTCCGGTGGTGGTACCGGTCCCAAACTCGGTGTGTGGGTACCCCTAGATGTTCACTACAGCACCCTGAAGTGTGGTATGTTTGTGACCCATGGTTCCGGAGAGCGGTTACCCTGAAAGGAGGGTACCTATGTTGACCGGTAACTTTCCGGTAAAAGGTGCTAAAAATTCCGTTTGCTATACAGGAAGGTGCTCAGCGAGTTTGAAGTCGGTAGCACGCTTCGTTCGAAAGTTATAGCCCAAAAAACGGTTTTCGCCACATTGTGGCCAAATTTCCAAACACCCAACTTTGCACGTCCGTTTCTCCAGAACCAGAACCGGTACCGACTTCGCCGAGCTGTAGCCCCATGTCTTCGGTACCGACAGAGCCACTTTCGGGGTCAATAGCACCTATGGCTGAGGAGATATGGCCTCCAAAGCAGACCCTGTTTCCCCATAGACTCCAATGTTAACAGATCCCAAGCTGGTCTGATTTTAGGAGGACCGTTCTCCCGAACCATAACCGGTACCGACTTACTTTCTTCTTTTGGGGACCGATTACTGTCCGGCCATAGGTGCTAGTAACCCCTCCTTTGGTGGACATGTAGCCCCACTTTTCCTTTACCCATGTACCGAGTTTGGGGGCCAGGGAACGTAAGACCGGGGAGAACCGAATTGTTGAATCCGGGTACCGCTTCCATAGACTCCCATGTTAAACGGTCACTTTTTGGGGACCGATTACCGGCCAGCCTTAGGTGCTAGTGACCCCTCTCAGCCCAGCACTGACATCAATACACCAATGTGCTTATATATTTAGCCATTTCCATAGCGCTGTCTTCATATGGTACACGTATAAAGATATGTAAGGGATCTGAAGTAGCGGGGTCTTTGATGAGGGCTCTCTGAGGGTAGGATGAGGGTAGTGGAAGGTTGTGAATGCAGACCCGCTTCCTCCGCTGGATATATCATAGAAGTGTTTTATCCTGGAAGTTCCCAGGTCAGTTCCCGTGAATTCTGGATGTATGAAGAGTCTTCACCAATTATAGAGTCTGAATACCGCCATTTACCAGCGACTATTGTTCAACCTTCCGCTGACCCAGCATGCCGTGTGCACCGCTCCTCCGCACACTGATATCTAATGATTTCTGTCATTCTGTCTTGGCGGGTTGTTAAAACATTGAACCTCAATACATTATTAAGAGGATTCCACCCCTTTGTGGACGACGTCATCGTGTTGAGACCGCAGCTTCATAGACTCACCCTGTATGCTTATAAAGAACTCCTCAATGGGTCACATAGTTTCCTTAGAATTAATAGTAGATGATATATGAGCTCATGTATTTAATTATATAGCTCTGACATATACCGCAGTGCTGTACTGAGATCACTGAGCCAGTCACATCAGTCTCCGCCCCTGAGGAACTCTAATGCCCCTATCACAGTCACACTAACATTATTTATTATTATTTTTATTGCATGTCAGGCTGATGTAGATGGAAGCCGAGTTGCAATAATGAGTTTTGCTCCCCGGTCACCATATCTATAACAACATCAATCACGCCCCCCCTCTATATCTCTTAGGCCATGACTGCACATCTCAATAATGTTTCAGTCGTTCTCTCAGTGTCACGCGTGATACAACCCAACACAGAGAAAATCCCGGCAAAATATAATAATTGCAACATTCTGATTTAAATGTCCATCACCTGTCGGCTCCACCAACAATGCCATACAAGCAAGCTGATTATTTTTATTTATTGCTCATATACCGCAGGCATATTACACGGCGCATCGACCGAGAGTATTGAACCACTTACATCAGTTCTTTTCCCCTGAGGAGCAACACAGTATTTGTGAAGACACTAAAAATGTACAATATTATACTGCAAATATTTTATGTATAAACAATATCCATTGTAAAAAAAAAAACATGTTTAATATCTTTTATCAGGCTGGGTGGGGGGTATTGCTGCTTCATTCAACAGAGCAGGATTGGGCAGGGGACCCCCTAATGTCATTCAACAGAGCAAGGCTGGGTGAGGGATGTGGTCACTGTCATCCAACAGAGAAGGTCTGAACGGGGCATGTGGCCACTGTCATCCAACAGGGAAGGTCTGGACCGGGCATGTGGCCACTGTCATCCAACATAGAAGGTCTGGACAGGGCATGTGGCCACGGTTTTCCAACAAGGAAGGTCTGGACAGGGCATGAGGCCATTGTCACCCAACAGGGAAGGTCTGGACGGAGCATGTGATCACTGTTATCCAACATGGAAGGTCTGGACAGGGCATGTGGCCATGGTTTTCCAACAAGGAAAGTCTGGACAGGGCATGAGGCCATTGTCATCCAACAGGGAAGGTCTGGACGGGGCATGTGATCACTGTTATCCAACAGAGAAGGTCTGGACGGGGCATGTGGCCACTGTCATCCAACAGAGAAGGTCTGGACCGGGCATTGGCCACGGTTTTCCAACAAAGAAGGTCTGGACAGGACGGGGACGGGGCATGGCCATGGTTTTCCAACAAGGAAAGTCTGGACAGGGCATGAGGCCATTGTCATCCAACAGGGAAGGTCTGGACGGGGCATGTGATCACTGTTATCCAACAGAGAAGGTCTGGACGGGGCATGTGGCCACTGTCATCCAACAGAGAAGGTCTGGACCGGGCATTGGCCACTGTCATCCAACAGAGAAGGTCTGTACAGGGCATGTGGCCACTGTCATCCAACAGGGAAGGTCTGGACAGGGCATGTGGCCACTGTAATGCAGCAGGGAAGGTCTGGACAGGGCATGTGGCCACTGTCATCCAACAGGGAAGGTCTGGACAGGGCATGTGGCCACTGTCATCCAACAGGGAAGGTCTGGACAGGGCATGAGGCCATCTCAGCAAGGAACTTTGCCCCTGCCATTCAACAGAGTAATGCTGGATGGTGGACATGGCTTACTCTGTTGAACAAAAGAGAAGGTCCGGACAGGGCCATCTCCTTCTAACAGGGAAGGACAGGAGACCTTGGCACAGGACATGGTTTCTGTCATTCAACAGAACAGGGCTGGGTGGGGATGTGGGCACCACCATTCAACAGAGCAGGGCTGGGTGGGGGTTGTGGTCACCATCATTCAACAGAGCAGGGCTGGGTGGGGGTTGTGGCCACGATTATTCAATAGAGCAGGACTGGGTGGGGGATGTAGCCACCATTATTCAACAGAGCAGGGCTGAGTGGAGGATGTGGCCACCATCATTTAACAGAGCAGGGCTGGGTGGGGGATGTGGTCACCATCATTCAACAGAGCAGGGCTTAGTGGGGGTTGTGGCCACCATCATTCAATAGAGCAGGGCTCGGTGGGGGATGTGGCCGCCATCATTCAACAGAGCAGGGTTTGGTGGGGGATGTGGCCACCATCATTCAACAGAGCAGGGCTGGGTGGGTGATGTGGCCACCATTATTCAACAGAGAAGGGCTGAGTGGGGGATGTGGCCACCATCATTCCACAGAGCAGGGCTGGGTGGGGGATGTGGCACCATCATTCAACAAAACGGAGATGGGTGGGGGGTGTGGCCACCATCATTCAACAAAACGGAGATGGGTGGGGGTTGTGGCCACCATCAATCAACAAAATGGGGCTCGGTAGGGGATGTGGCCACCATCATTCAACAGAGCAGGGCTGGGTGGTGAACCCTTCGCAACAGGGCACCAACACATGTATGGAGGAAACAAACGCAATACCCCCAACCCAGAGAGAATATAGGCACTGTAAGCACACAGTGACCCTACTGGGAACTGGAACCAGGAGCCCAGTACAGTAAAGCTCCAGTGCTCCACACAGAGCCGCCATGTTGTCTGCAGTGACGATGGAATTACAACCCATTTGCAGGTTCCTTTTTTTTGCAAATCCATTAGCGCTCCAGAAATCCTCTGTGACTCTCTCACTTAGCGCCCACACCAGCCTCCACAATGAAATGTTTTTTTTCCACCCTCCATGTAATTGCCCGAACGTTCGTCATCCTGATCCCTGACTTTAGCGCTCCCCCCCTTGTTCACCTGGGTCTGGCAGCTGGGGCTGTGTTTTCTGTGTTCTTGGACGATTAATTGTAGCCATAGAAACAAAATTGGTTCTCCATTGTGCCGGCTAACGACAGGAGAGTACGCTTTCACTCCTCCGAACCCCGCGGCGAGCTTGATTGGCAGCTCTGCGGAATTATTACTGCAAAGTATTCCGCAAAGTGTTTGTGTGTTTGTTTTTCTTTGTTGTGCCGGGACGCTGCGTTGTTATCACCGCCGCCGCCTAAAATATCTGTGACTTTAGCAAAATTGAGGCGCTATTATCCTGGTGTATGAGTTGTTATTCAATGCAGAGTGCTTCTTACTGGCTGAGGAGGCCCACATAGAACCGTGTCATGGAAACGTTCACTTAGTACGATTGTAGCGGGTAACAGGGGCCAACGCTTAAAGTGCACCTGTCATGATGGCAACATGAGGATCACCATAGCTGAAAAGTGAAATCAAAGCCACAACCGTGGATGGTGACCCAAAAGGGAAAGAAATCCATGCTTAGACACCAGAAAATACGTTTCTATTGGAAGATTAGGGTTAGGGTTGAAAAGCAGAGGCTTGGGGTTAGTATTTGGTAGGGATAGAATTGGGATTAATAGAGTTAAATTTAGGGTTAGCATTAGGATTAGTTTTAGTAGCTCATCCTCTCTCAACCTTTTTACATTAGAGCCTTTGCAATAATTTCTTGGGAGAACATCTTCTAAAACTTTTATTATTTATTAGCCCTTCTAAAGAATGTATTGGGGGTCAGTAGGAAGAATCCCACACAGTGATGATCAGAATGGCACTTCTAGAGATAGTTAAAAAGGATCACTGGCGTCATGCCATTGATTCTAAGTGGCGCTGACCCTGGGACTATGCTGGCACCATCACACGGGAGGTCAGGAAAACCACATCTCAGGGAACCTCTAGAAACCTTCCGGAGGAACCCTGGTTGAGAATGGCTGGTTTAGTGTTAGGCCCCGTACACACGACCAAACATGTATGCTGAAACTGGTCCGCGGACCAGTTTCAGCATACATGTTTGGTCGTGTGTAGGCGCGAGCGGGCAGATTTCCAGCAAACATTTGCCCGCCGGGCCTTTTCCCAGCAGACAAATATTCCTGGACGTGTTTTAAAACCGTCCGCTGGAATCCTGCCCAATCGGACATGTACGGTCGTCAGTACAGACCTACCGTACATGTCCGAGCGCCCGCCGTCCCTCGCATGCGTCGAATGAGTTCGACGCATGCGTGGAAGCATTTAAATGGCAGGCCCGCCCACGTCGCCGCTTCATCGCCGCGGCGACGACGCGGACACGCCCCGCGTATTGTTTACGCGCGGACTTCTGTACGATGGTTAGTACAACCATCGTACAGAAGCCCTCTACATGTTTGCTCGTTAGTACCCGGCCTTAAGGTTAGTGTTACTGTGAGTATTGGGGTTAGTGATGGGGTGAGCATTAGGGTTAGTGATGGGGTGAGCATTAGGGTTAGTGTTAGGGTGAGCATTAGGATTAGTGATGGGGTGAGCATTAGGATTAGTGTTAAGGTGAGCATTAGAGTTAGTGATGGGATGAGCATTAGAGTTAGTGATAGGGTGAGCATTAGGGTTAGTGATGAGATAAGCATTGGAGTTAGTGATGGGGTGAGCATTAGAGTTAGTGATGGGGTGAGCATTAGGGTTAGTGTTAGGGTGAGCATTAGGGTTAGTGATGGGGTGAGCATTGGGGTTAGTGATGGGGTGAGCATTAGGGTTAGTGATGGGGTAAGCATTAGGGTTAGTGATGGGGTGAGCATTAGGGTTAGTGATGGGGTAAGCATTAGGGTTAGTGATGGGGTAAGCATTAGGGTTAGTGTTAGGGTGAGCATTAGGGTTAGTGTTGGGGTGAGCATTAGGGTTAGTGTTGGGGTGAGCATTAGGGTTAGTGTTGGGGTGAGCATTAGGGTTAGTGTTGGGGTGAGCATTAGGGTTAGTGTTGGGGTGAGCATTAGGGTTAGTGTTGGGGTGAGCATTAGGGTTAGTGTTGGGGTGAGCATTAGGATTAGTGTTAGGGTGAACATTAGGGTTATCATTGGTGTTGATATATAAAGGGTTAGTATTAGTGTTAGGGTGAGCATTAAGGTTAATGTCAGAGTTGATAAACAAGGGGTTAGCGCATCCTCTCTCAACCTTTTTACATTAGAGCCTTTGCAATAATTTCTTGGGAGAACATCTTCTAAAACTTTTATTATTTATTACCCCTTCTAAAGAATTTATTGGGGGTCAGTAGGAAGAATCCCACACAGTGATGATCAGAATGGCACTTCTAGAGATAGTTAAAAAGGATCACTGGCGTCATGCCATTGATTCTAAGTGGCGCTGACCCTGGGACTATGCTGTGCCCATCACACGGGAGGTCAGGAAAACCACATCTCAGGGAACCTCTAGAAACCTCCGGAGGAACCCTGGTTGAGAATGGCTGGTTTAGTGTTAGGCCCCGTACACACGACCAAACATGTATGCTGAAACTGGTCCGCGGACCAGTTTCAGCATACATGTTTGGTCGTGTGTAGGCGCGAGCGGGCAGATTTCCAGCAAACATTTGCCCGCCGGGCCTTTTCCCAGCAGACAAATGGACCCTGGACAGAGGCGTGGCTGTGGACGTGATATATTTGGATTTTGCAAAAGCGTTCGATACAGTTCCGCACACACAGCTCATGTGTAAGGTAAGGTCTACAGGATTGGATATATCAGTTTGTAAATGGATAGAAAACTGGCTGAAAGCCAGAATTCAGAGAGTCGTGGTTAATGATTCTTACTCTGAATGGTCCAATGTTATGAGTGGTGTACCCCAAGGTTCAGTGCTGGGACCCTTACTTTTCAATATATTTATAAATGATATTGGGTCTGAGATCAAAAGTAACATTTCTGTCTTTGCAGATGACACCAAGCTATGCAGTGGAATAACGTCCTTGCAGGATGTCGCCAATTTACAAGCCGACCTCAATGCTCTGTCTGATTGGGCGACTAAGTGGCAGATGAGGTTTAATGTAGATAAATGTAAAGTTATGCACTTGGGGTCTAAGAATATGCATCATACATACTAGGGGGAGTACAACTGGGGGGGTCTGTAGTGGAGAAGGATCTGGGGGTTTTAGTTGATCATAAGCTCAATAATGGCATGCAATGCCAAGCTGCGGTTTCCAAAGCGAGCAAAGTCCTTTCTTGTATAAGAGAGGTATGGACTCCAGAGACAGAGATATAATTTTGCCCCTGTACAAATCATTAGTAAGACCTCATCTGGAATATGCAGTTCAGTTTTGGGCACCAGTTCTCAAAAAGGATATCGGAGAACTGGAGAAAGTGCAGAGAAGAGCAACCAAACTGATAAGAGGCATGGAGGAGCTCAGCTATGAGGAAAGATTAGAAGAACTAAATCTATTCACTCTTGAGAAGAGGAGAATAAGGGGGGATATGATCAACATGTACAAATATATAAGAGGTCCATACAGTGAACTTGGTGTTGAGTTATTCACTTTACGGTCATCACTGAGGACAAGGGGGCACTCTTTACATCTAGAGGAAAAGAGATTTCACCTCCAAATACGGAAAGGTTTTTTCACAGTAAGAGCTGTGAAAATGTGGAACAGACTCCCTCCAGAGGTGGTTCTGGCCAGCTCAGTAGATTGCTTTAAGAAAGGTCTGGATTCTTTCCTAAATGTACAGAATATAACTGAGTACTAAGATTTGTAGGTATAGTTGATCCAGGGTAAATCCGATTGCCTCTCGGGGGATCAGGAAGGAATTTTTTCCCCTGCTGTAGCAAATTGGATCATGCTCTGCTGGGGTTTTTTGCCTTCCTCTGGATCAACTGTGGGTATGGAGTTGGGTGTATAGGATTTTACTGTGTTTTTTTATTTTGTTTTTTGTGGTTGAACTGGATGGACTTGTGTCTTTTTTCAACCTGACTAACTATGTAACTATGTAACTATGTAACAAATATTCCTGGACGTGTTTTAAAACCGTCCGCTGGAATCCTGCCCGCTCGGACATGTACGGTCGTCAGTACAGACCTACCGTACATGTCCGAGCGCCCGCCGTCCCTCGCATGCGTCGAATGAGTTCGAAGCATGAGTGGAAGCATTTAAATGGCAGGCCCGCCCACGTCGCCGTGTCATCGCCGCGTCATCGTCGCGGCGACGACGCGGACACGCCCCGCGTATTGTTTACGCGCGGACTTCTGTACGATGGTTAGTACAGCCATCGTACAGAAGCCCTCGGGCAGGCATGTACGGTGAAAACGGTCCGACGGACCGGTTTCATCGTACATGTTTGCCCGTGTGTACCGGGCCGTAGGGTTAGCATTAGGATTAGTTTTAGTAGCGCATCCTCTCTCAACCTTTTTACCTTAGAGCCTTTGCAATAATTTCTTGGGAGAACATCTTCTAAAACTTTTATTATTTATTAGCCCTTCTAAAGAATTTATTGGGGGTCAGAAAGCAAGAATCCCACACAGTGATGATCAGAATGGCACTTCTAGAGATAGTTAAAAAGGATCACTGGCGTCATGCCATTGATTCTAAGTGGTGCTGACTAGTGTTGCTCACGAATATTCGTATTGCGAATATTCGGCTCGAATATGGCATATTCGAGTATTCGCGAATATATTGAATTTCGCGGCCAATATTCGCTATTCCGAATATTCGCATTTTTTTAATTTTATTTTTAAAACAGATCACATCCTAGTGATCTCCATAGACGTCTAAAAGCATTGCTGGTATGATTAGAGACCTTGGGCCGAGTAGCTGAAGCGATCATTTTATATTGCCGAATATTCGCATTGCGAATATTCGGCAATAGGAATATTGCGCGATTATTTTCTCCGCCCTTCTTTTGCATCAGAGTTCTCCTACCACAGTTGTTAAAATTTCGCTATCATTTTCGCATCCGCATTAGCGCAATTTCGCAATATTGTTTTCCGAATATTCTTATTTTTTCAATTTTATTTTTAAAACAGATCACATCCTAGTGATCTCCATCGACGTCTAAAATCATTGCTGGTATGATTAGAGACACTGGGCCGAGTAGCTGAAGCGCTCTGATTGGCTCTGATGCACTCTGATGCACTCTGATTGGCTCTGATGCAAAAGAAGGGCGGAGAAAATAATCGCGCAATATTCCTATTGCTAATTGCGAATATTCGGCAATAGGAATATTGCGCGATTATTTTCTCCCCCCTTCTTTTGCATCAGAGCCAATCAGAGTTCTCCTACCACAGTTGTCAAAATTCCGCAATTATTTTCGCATTCGCAATAGCGAAATTTCGCAAAAATTTCATTTGGATAAAATATCACGAATATTCGATTTTAGTGAATATTTCTCGAATATTCGGCTATATATTCGTGATATATCGCGAAATCGAATATGGCGTATTCCGCTCAACACTAGTGCTGACCCTGGGACTATGCTGGCACCATCACACGGGAGGTCAGGTAACCACATCTCAGGGAACCTCTAGAAACCTCCAGAGGAACCCTGGTTGAGAATGGCTGGTTTAGTGTTAGAGTGAGCATAATGGTTGGGATTGATAAACAAAGCCATCTATTACTATATCATCCATAAGTTCCCCCCAAAAATTCCCAAAAGTAGCCCCCATGAGGAAGTTTTAGGTTCATTTTAACCACACATTTCCGTAGAGGGGAAATCTGTAATCTCGTTCTTTTTTCTCAGCAAAATCACTCCAGTCATTTCTAGTAATGATGAGCCAATCTGACCTCTTCACCAAACACACCTAATTATAAATTATAAGGCAGATTTCATAGATAATAATAAAAGGAACATAGAAAGCGTTGACCGTCGTCGACGTATCTGTGATCATTGTCCCCCTTCTATGTAGCCCGTGGCCGGTGATATATAGGACAAGTGGTGGTAATGAAGGAGTTACACAACACATTGTTTCTTTTTATGTCTTTACTGGAAATGTCTTTACACCCGGGCTTTCCGTTATCGTGGCTCTGTCATCTCATCGCCGATAGGCGTACATCTGAAGCCCGATGTGCTAAAAACAGAGATTCCTCCCGTAGATATTGTGACTGATGAGAGACGACAGACCCATATTAATGTTAAACCACAATGAAGAATAGAAGTGTGAAGGGGACGTCAGGGAAAGATTGGAGAAAGCCTTCCGCATCATGGAATGATCTTTGCCTACTGGACCCCGAGGCATGCCTGCAGATGTTACAAAGGAACTTCTGTGATCCCACCAGTCACAGCCGGATTAAAAGGAAAAAATTACTTCTACCGTACATTTCATGTGTCTTCCGATCAGTCCTTGATCTCCTTCTCATCCGCGGAACTTTCTGTGTCCCTCCCACGTTTACTTTTTATGTTTGTTCATATACAATCTTTTCTTTCCTCCGCCTTCCCCCTCCCACCACTTTTCCTCCTTGAGGGCTAGTTTACACTTGCTTCAAAACCTGGCTTTGGACAGGCTTTGTTAAAGCTCCCTGAACGCCAGTCAAAGCACCTGTCACTAATAAAAATGATTAGCTTACAGCCCTGTTTACACCTGCTTTTGCAAAGTGCTTCGATGAGGATTCAATGAGACTTTGGTGGAGCTTCGATGGGGCTTTGGTGGAGCTTCAATTGGGCTTCAGTAGGGCTTCGATGAGGCTTTGGTGGGGCTTCGGTGGAGCTTCGATGGGGCTTTGGTGGAGCTTCAATGGGGCTTTGGTGGTGCTTCGATGGGGCTTTGTGGAGCTTTGATGAGGCTTCAGTAGGGCTTCGATGAGGCTTTGGTGGGGCTTCGGTGGAGCTTCCATGCGGCTTTGGTGGGGCTTCAGTGGAGCTTCGATGGGGCTTTGGTGGAGCTTCAATGGGGCTTTGGTGGGGCTTCGGTGAGGCTTTCTGGGGCTTCAATGGGGCTTCGGTGGGGCTTAAGTAGGGCTTCAATGAGGTTTTGGTGGGGCTTCAGTCGGCTTCAAGCTAGCTTTGTCATAGACTTCTATGGAGGCTTTGAAGATTCTTTGAAGCACCACTGAAGCTACATGGGGTATCATTTTTGAAGCTAAGCTGAAACAAAGCAAAAGCAAGGTGTAAACAGGACTGTAAGCTAACCATTTTATTTAGTGACAGGAGCGTTGACTAGTGTTCAGAGAGCTTTAGCAAAGCCTGTCCGAAGCCTTGTTGAAGCCTTATTGAAGCCTCGGGGCTCATTACACTCGCTTCAAAACAAGGCTTCAGACACACTTTGTTAAAGCTCTCTGAAAGCCAGTCAAAGCGCCTGTCACTAAATAAAATGGTTAGCTTCCATTCCTGTTTACACCCCGCTTTTGCTTGGTGCTTCAGTGGGGCTTCGATGAGGCTTCAGTGGGGCTTTGGTGGGGGCTTTGGTGGAGCTTCAATGGGGGTTCCGTGGGGCTTTGGTAACGCTTCAGTGGGGCTTCAAAGAGGCTTCGGTGGGGCTTCAGTGGGGCTTCAAAGAGGCTTCGGTGGGGCTTCAGTGGGGCTTCAAGCAAGCTTTGCCATAGACTTCTATGGAGGCTTCGAAGACGCTTTGAAGCACCACTGAAGCTACATGGGGTATAATTTTTGAAGCTTAGTTGAAGCAAAGCAAAGTAAAAGCAGGTGTAAACAAGACTGTAAGCTAACCATTGTATTTAGTGACAGGAGCTTTGACTAGCCTTCAGAGAGCTTTAACAAAGCCTGTCCGGAGCCTTGTTGAGGCTTTGTTGAAGCCGAAGCAAGTGTAGATGAGCCCTAAGACTTCCATTATTTCTCTTACTTCCCCCTTATACCGTTCTCTTTTTGTCTTCAAGAGGAACCTTTGCCCAAAAATCAATCACAGGACAAAGGTCTTACTAGTATGGCCTCTCTGCAGCTGATCTTTCCCCCAATAATGACTTACCATGCCTTGTTCTGTACTGTGTCTCTGTATTGAGACCGCCATCTTGGTAGAGGAGCAGAGCTCAGGAGATAACTGGTGACCTGATGACTGGAGGGGTAATGATAGAGGTGAGGGAAGCAAAGATGCACAGAATAGACAAAGCAGAAGCAGGGAGATCCTTACAGTTCAGATCCTCAGGTACAGCTTCCTCTCCAGCAAGGAGAACAGTGATTAGCACAGTAATAGGACTAGCCACCAGTATTACTTGTGGTCTCCCTATAACAGATCCTTTCCCTGTTGCTGACCTACCATGCCTTGTTATGCACAGTGTTTCTGTGTGGAGTCGGCCACCTTGGTAGAGGAGCAGGGCTTTGCTTCCTCAGGTCAGAGTTGCCCACGTTGACTGGTAATCTGATGACTGGAGGGGTAATGATAGAGTTGAAGGAATCACAGATCCACAGAATGGATTAGGAAGGAGCAGGGAGATTCTTGCACTGTAGGTCCTCAGGCACAGCTTCCTCTCCAGCAAGGAGAACAGTGAGCAGTACAGCAATGACATCACCAAATCTCACCCAAATCTGGTAAGATGAGCAGTCAGAGGCAGCAGTGCCCTAGAGGATCTCACACTGCAGATATACAGTCATGAGGGTACAGAACAAGAGTGCCTAGGCACAGGAAGGTTACTGCTGTTTTTCAGGAGGAATTCCAGAGAAAAAGTACTGCATAGGGACAATTAACATTCAAAATTTTCCCCATGAAAGTAAATCTTCACTTGGTAAATTCATATTTTATCTCCCTTTCTCTATTACTCTTTCTGTCAACCCCCCACTCCCCCCACTCTCCCCTCTCTCCCCACTCCCACCACTCTCCCCTCTCCCCCCACTCTCCCCTCTCTCCCCACTCCCCCCACTCTCCCCACTCCCCCCTCTCTCCCCACTCCCCCCCCCCCCCCCCCCCCCCCCCCCCCCCCCCCCCCCCTCCCCCCCCCCCCCCCCCCCCCCCCCCCCCCCCCCCCCCCCCCCCTCCCCACCCCCCCCCCCCCCTCCCCCCCCCCCCCCCCCCCCCCCCCCCCCCCCCTCCCCCCCCCCCCCCCCCTCCCCCCCCCCCCCCCCCCCCCCCCCCCCACCCCCCCCCCCCCCCCCCCCCCCCCCCCCTCCCCCCCCCCCCCCCCCCCCCCCCCCCCCCCCCCCCCCCCCCCCCCTCCCCCCCCCCCCCCCCCCCCCCCCCCCCCCCCCCCCCCCCCCCCCCCCCACCCCCCCCCCCCCCCCCCCCTCCCCCCCCCCCCCCCCCCCCCTCCCCCCCCCCCCCCTCCCCCCCCCCCTCCCCCCCCCCCCCCCCCCCCCCTCCCCCCCCCCCCCCCCCCCCCCCCCCCCCCCCCCCCCCCCCCCCCCCCTCTCTCCCCACTCTCCCCACTCTCCTCACTCTCCCCACTCTCCCCACTCCCCCCACTCCCCCCACTCTTCCCACTCCCCCTCTCTCCCCACTTTCCCCACTCCCCCCACTCTCCCCACTCCCCCCACTCTCCCCTCTCTCCCCTCTCTCCCCACTCTCCCACTCCCCCCACTCCCCTCACTCTCCCCACTCCCCCCACTCTCCCCCACTCTCCCCCACTCTCCCCACTCCCCCCACTCTCCCCACTCTCCCCACTCTCCCCACTCTCACTACCTAGAATTCTCTCTCTCTCTTCTCTTCCTTTCTTTCTCTGTATCTCAAATAAAAAAAGAAAAGATAACTTCCAGGAAATGACTGTATTAGGGGGTAACAGATAATATGAAGGGTATAGGAGGTGAGTCTAGGAATGTTGTTGGGTAACAGAGTATGAAGGGGGTGGTGATGAGTCCAGATTGGAGATTTACATATCTACAATTTCTCGTGTTCCTCTCAGTCTGTGACATGTTGTAATATATTGTGCAGCTATTTTCTGGGATGAGAGTGGCGAGTCTCTGGAAGTCCCTCACTGATGAGTTCTTAGGTCCTCATGGAAGGACTTCATCCTCCAGGCCCCCCCCCCCCCCCTGATTACACCGCTGGCCCAGTCTACTGTCCCTGGACTTGTAGATTTGTCTGTGCAAATTCTTATTGGATCTCCAGTTTGCACAGAGTCAGGGACTGTCTGTCTTCGGGGGCTCCAGGTATAGGGCCAATTTCTAGCCTCTCTGTAGTGAATGGAAGGCAATTTGTTTCTGGCGGTTTATTTCATTTCTCTATTTGCTGACATATTTTCATTTGGAATTGTTCTTTATGTCCTTTATTTGGGATTTTGTCAGGCTGTATTTGTGGATGGATCGGGTGCTTATGAGTCGTTTTTATCACTCTCCTTTTCTCTCCTCTCTTCTTCTTTTTCTATCTCCCTCTCCTCCCTCCCTCTCTCTTCTCTTATCTTTTTTTATATCTCCTTCTCTCCTCTCTCTTCTTAGTTTCTCTCTCTCTCGCTCCTTCTTCTCCACTTCCCTTGCTCCCTCTTTCTCCCTCTCTCTCTTCCATCTCTTATCTTTGTTTATATATACTTCTCTCCTCTCTCTTCTTAGTTTCTCCCTCTCCTATCTCTCTCCTCCCTCTTTTCTCTCTCTTTCCCTCCTCTCCCTCTTTCTTTTCTCTCCTCCCTCCCTCTCTCTCTCTTATCTTTGTTTATATATACTTCTCTCCTCTATGTCTTCTACGTTTCTCCCTCTCCTATCTCTCTCCTCCCTCTTTTCTCTCTCTTTCTCTCCTCTCCCTCTTTCTTTTCTCTCCTCCCTCCCTCTCTCTCTCTTATCTTTGTTTAAATCTCCTTCTCTCTCTCTCTTCTCAGTTTCTCTCTCTTCCCTCTCTCCTTCTTTTCTATCTCCTCTGTCTCCCTCTTCCCCACTCCCTCTCTTATCTTTGTTTATATCTTTTTCTCCTCTCTCTTTTCTCTCTTTTTCCCTCCTCTCCACTCCCTCGCTCCCTCTTTCTTTTCTCTCCTCCCTCCCTCTCTCTTCTCTCTGTTTAAATCTATTTCTCTCCTCTCTCTTCTCTCTTATCTTTGTTTAAATCTCCTTCTCCTCTCTCTCTCTTCCCAGTTTCTCTCTCTCTCTTCCCTCTCTCCTTCTTTTCTATCTCTTCTGTCTCCCTCTTCTCCACTACCTCTCTCTTCTCTCTCTCCTCTCTTATCTTTGTTTATATCTTTTTCTCCTCTCTCTCTCTCTTCTAGGGTTGTTCCTCTCCTTGCTCTCTCCTCGCTCTTTTCTCTCTGTCTCCCTCTTCTCCACTCCCTCGCTCCCTCTTTCTTTTCTCTCCTCTCCTTTTTTTTCTTTATCTCCTTCTCCTCCCTCTCTCTCTCTCTCTCTCTCTCTCTCTCTCTCTCTCTCTCTCTCTCTCCTCTCATATCTTTGTTTTTATCTCCTTCTCTTCTCATTTTCTCTCTCTCTCCCTCTTCTTCACTAATTCGCTCCCTCTCTCTTCTCTTCTCTTCTCTTCTCTTCTCTTCTCTTCTCTTCTCTTCTCTCTCTCCTCTCTTATCTTTGTTTATATCTCCTCCCTTCTCCCTCTTTTTGGTTTTTCTCTCTCTTCCCTCTCTCCTCTCTCCTTCCTTTCTATCTCCTCTTTCTCTATCTCCCTCTTCTCCACTCCCTCTCTCTTCTCTCCCTCCTCTCTTATCTTTGTTTTTATCACCTTATCTCCTCTCTCTTCTCAGTTTCTCTCTATCTCCTCTTCTCCACTCATTCACTTCCTCTCTCTTCTCTCTCTCTCTTCTCTTATCCTTGTTTATATCTCATTCTCTCCTCTCTCTTCTCAGTTTCTCTCTCTCCTTTCTCTCTCCCTCTTCTCCACTCATTTGCCTCCTCTCTCTTCTCTCTCCTCTCTTCTTTTTTCCATATCTCCATCTCCTCCATCTCTCCCTCTCTCTTCTCTCTCCTCTCTTATATTTGTTCATATTTCCCTCTCCTCTCTCTCTCTACTCCCTCTGTTCTCTCTTCTCTCTCTCCACTCTTTTTTTTGTTTCTATCTCCTTCTCTCCTCTCTTTCTTCTCTGGTTCTCTCTCTCTCCTCTCTCCTTCCTCTCTCTTCTCAGTTTCTCTCTCTCCTCCCTCTCCTCTCTGTACTCTCTTCTTTTTTCCATATCTCCTCCCTCTCTCTTCTCTCTCTCTCCTCTCTTATCTTTGTTCATATCTCCCTCTCCTCTCTCTCTACTCCCTCGTTTCTCTCTTTTCTCTCTCCACTCTTTTTTTGTTTCTATCTCCTTCTCTCCTCTCTCTCTCATCTCAGGTTCTCTCTCTCTCTCTCTCTCTTCTCAGGTTCTCTCTCTCTCCTCTCTCTCTTCTCAGGTTCTCTCTCTCTCCTCTCTCTCTTCTCAGGTTCTCTCTCTCTCCTCTCTCCTTCCTCTCTCCTCTCTCTCTTCTCAGGTTCTCTCTTCTCTCTCTCATCTCAGGTTCTCTCTGTCTCTTCTCAGGTTCTCTCTCTCTCCTCTCTCTCTTCTCAGGTTCTCTCTCTCTCCTCTCTCCTTCCTCTCCCCTCTCTCTCTCTTCTCAGGTTCTCTCTTCTCTCCTCTCTCTCTCATCTCAGGTTCTCTCTCTCTCTCTCTCTCTCTCTCTCTCTCTCTCTCTCTCTTCTCTCTCTCTCTTCTCAGTTTCTCTCTCTCTCTTCTCTCTCTCTTCTCAGTTTCTCTCTCTCTCCTCTCTCCTCTCTCCTCTCTCTCTCTCTCTCTCTCTTCTCAGGTTCTCTCTCTCTCCTCTCTCTCTCTCTTCTCAGGTTATCTCTCTCTTCTCTCTCTCTCCTCAGGTTCTCTGTCTCTCTCCTCTCTCCTCTCTCTCTCTCTTCTCAGGTTCTCTCTCTCCTCTCTCTCTCTTCTCAGGTTCTCTCTCTCTCCTCTCTCCATCCTCTCTCGCTTCCTCTCTCTCTTCTCAGGTTCTCTCTCTTCTCAGGTTCTCTCTCCCTCTCTCTCCTCTCTCTCTTCTCTCCTTCCTCTCTCTTCTCAGGTTCTCTCTCTCCTCTCTCTCTCTTCTCAGGTTCTCTCTCTTCTCAGGTTCTCTCTCTCCTTTCTCTCTCTCTCTCTCTCTCTCTCCCTCTTCTCAGGTTCTCTCTCTCTCCTCTCTCTCTTCTCAGATTCTCTCTCTCCTTCCTCTCTCTCTCCCTCTCTCCCCTCCTTCTCTTCCTCCAGCGATGTCTTTCCCCTGCGATGTCTATATGAACGGCTTGTTCTGTGCCGGTCTGGTCACAATAAGTCATCTGTATAAAAACAGCTCTTACAAGGGTCGGAACCTTCATTCTTTTACAGTTCTTTTAACTCCGCCGTTCGTAGAAAAATTGTTTCCAAGCCCATTACAGAAAAGCAAATAGCAATCCCTTTTTTATGTTTCGTGTCACTTGTCGCGTTGTCGCATTGTCGCAGGGACGGGGTTTTCGAGTCACGCTGATGCTCTGCATAATATAACAAATGGCGATTTCTCCTCTCACATATATTATCTGAAGTTGTATAAGCGGAACTTACCGTCCTCCTTGTGATAGTTCCTTTCTGAATTGGAGGTGTATTTGTAGAGGTAGGTCCCCGGCAATCCTGTCCTATTCCCCGCCATTATCCATCCCTTTCATCACATTTATAAAGTTTCCACCTTACCCAGATGTGGCAAATATGATCTCTCACAGAGCAGTGGCCATGTCACGGTCAGGGGTCATGTTTGGAGACCAGTAGCTATAGCAGTAGAGAGGCTCCCACTGACCAGCAGGATAAGTATACAAGCAGGCAGGGGCAGCCTGACCATTGGGGTTCTTGGGCACTGCCCGAGGGCCCCATGCCACTAGGGGGCCCCATCTGGGTTGCCAGGCTCAATAAAACCAAGGACAGTATGTAAAAATCTGTGGGTTTTTTTACATCTGTCCCTGATATGTCTGAAACCGACATGGTTTTGATGTGAAAATCCTGAGATTTTAGCTGACCCGCCTCTGCACTGCCTCCTGGCGTGGTGGCCATCTGTAAGCCTGAGGGCCCCATAATCTTCTTTTGCCCGGGGGCCCCATGAGTTGTCAGTCCACCCCTGCAAGCAGGTCACCCGGGTGGATGACGGAGGCTCCCCCGAGGTGCGTGGTCTAAGTGCTAACCAGTGTTCACCAGAGCTTCTGATGGTGGGGATGGGTTTTGCTGTGTGTTAGTACCAAGTCGCAGACTTCGGGATCGCCTCACCATAAGAAGAGCAAGCCGGGGACCCAGTAGCAGATTTAGCAGGTCGGGATCAAGCAGAAGCATAATCAAGGAACAAGCCAAGTGGTTGCAGGTTGGGATCAAGCAGAAGCTTAGTCAAGAAACAAGCCAAAGGTCATTAACAAGTAGTTGCAGGTTGGGATCAAGCAGAAGCATAATCAAGAAACAAGCCAAAGGCCATTAACAAGTGGTTGCAGGTTGGGATCAAGCAGAAACGTGGTCAAGAAACAAGCCAAAGGTCATTAACAAGTGGTTGCAGGTTGGGATCAAGCAGAAGCATAGTCAAGAAACAAAGCAAAGGCCATTAACAAGTAGTTGCAGGTTGGGATCAAGCAGAAGCATAGTCAAGAAACAAGCCAAAGGCCATTAACAAGCCGTTGCAGGTTGGGATCAAGCAGAAGCGTAGTCAAGAAACAAACCAAAGGTCATTAACAAGTGGTTGCAGGTTGGCATCAAGCAGATGCTTAATCAAGAAACAAGCCAAAGGTCATTAACAAGTGGTTGCAGGTTGGCATCAAGCAGATGCTTAATCAAGAAACAAGCCAAAGGCCATTACCACTTAAGACCCGGACCAAAATGCAGGTAAAGGACCCGGCCAGTTTTTGAGATTCGGCACTGCGTCGCTTTAACTGACAATTGCGCGGTCGTGCGACGCGGCTCCCAAACAAAATTGGCGTCCTTTTTCTCCCCACAAATAGAGCTTTCTTTTGGTGGTATTTGATCACCTCTGCGGTTTTTATTTTTTGCGCTATAAACAAAAATAGAGCAACAATTTTGAAAAAAAAATGCAATATTTTTTCCTTTTTGCTGTAATAAATATCCCCCAAAAATATATATAAAAAGAACTTTTTTTTCCTCAGTTTAGGCCGATACGTATTCTTCTACATATTTTTGGTAAAAAAAATCGCAATAAGCGTTTATCGGTTGGTTTGCGCAAAATTTATAGTGTTTACAAAATAGGGGATAGTTTTATTGCATTTTATTAATACATTTTTTTTTTTACTACTAATGGCGGCGATTAGCGATTTTTTTCGTGACCGCGACATTATGGCGGACACATCGGACAATTTTGACCCATTTTTGGGACAATTGTCATTTTCACAGCAAAAAATGCTATGAAAAAAAAATGAATGAAGGAATGAATGAAAAACGTATATAGCGCGGCACATGCGAACTGAATCGCCTCTGAAATGCACTGATTACTGTGAAAATTACAATTGCAGTTTGGGAGTTAACCACTAGGGGGCGCTGAAGGGGTTATGTGTGACCTCATATGTGTTTCTAACTGTAAGGGGCGGGGCTGGACGTGTGACGTCATTGATCGTGTTTCCCTATATTAGGGAACACACGATCAATGACAGCGCACAGTGAAGAACGGGGAAGGTGTGTTTACACACAGCTCTCCTCGTTCTTCAGCTCCGAGTAATGATCGCGGGACTCCAGCGGAGATCGGGTCCGCGGGTCCCGCGGCCGCGGTCACGGAGCTTTGGACCAGGGCGCGGGCGCGTGCCGTGCTGCGGACATACATGTACGTGTCTGTGCCCAGCCGTGCCATTCTGCCGACGTATATGTGCAGGAGGCGGTCCTTAAGTGGTTAACAAGTGGTTGCAGGTTGGGATCAAGCAGAAGCGTGGTCAAGAAACAAGGTACATGTCAGTAATGGGTGGAAGTGGAGATAAGGACAGCAGCAAGAGAGACAAGAGCGAGATATTGGCTGGAGAGGGCACAATAATCTGAGAAATAGGTAATGCAAAGGCTAAAATAGGAAGTTCATGAGAGAAGCAAATGGTTCAAGAGAAACCAGGTTCAAGGCAAGAGTGTCCACGGAATTGTCCAGGGAGCTGTCCAGCATTTCCGGTGGCTCAGCAAGAAGAGATGCTGCCAGACACAGCAGAGGTCTCAGGTTCAGACCTGGGTCCTGACTGGTCAATGGATGTGTTGGGCAGGAGTGAGTGGTATAGCTCCAAAATGTCTTGTGTTGCCAAGCAATGGAGGTGATGAATGGAATTCAGGAGCTGGATTATTTCTAAGTGTGGCACTCCACCTTTCTGGGCAGAGTAGAATGACCACCAAAGTAGTGTGGCCGGCTAGCATTTAACTTCTCAGGATGAAGTCCTTGGCCTTTTGTAACAAGGAAGTTGGGCCTCGAGCACTTTAGATATTTCTATTTGCTCGATAAATTCTGGAGAGAGCGTTAAGGAGGATGAAGGACCACACGGCACTCAAATTATAGCAAAGTATCCCGAGTAGAAGAAGAATTGTAGTGGCCATTTAAAAGCAGCCTGATGATTGTAATTGCCCCTTTAATAGCAGCCCCATTATAATAACTGTCCCTTTAAGAGCAGCCAAGTGGATTAGAGTTATGAGAGCAATCACTATCTGTTGTTAGAAGTCAAATGGTCTTCCTCTTACTCTGTCATGTCCTAACCCTAGGAGCCCTCACAGGTGCCTTTAATATTGATCCTTCGAAGGGGTCAACAGCAGCTTCTCCAGAACGTTCCTTGACATGGCAAACCCATACCTCCCAACATTTGGAAAATCAAATGCTGAACATCTTGTTGAGCGGGGGGGGGGAGGTGGGGGTTGCCGGGGATCAAAGATGTTGAGCAGGGGGGGAGAATCCAAGTTGTTGAGCGGGGGGGGGGGGCTTCTCCTACCTGTGCATATTCCTCTGTCCCGACACCCCGCCTGCGCCATTCGACTGTAGCCCGCTTCGTATTTCACGTCGCACTGTCACTGGGCGTATAGCGGTCATGTGTGGAGGCGGGACTTCTAGACGATCAATGACAGGCCAGCCGCACATGACCCCCATGCACCCAATCACAGGGAACCGGACACCAAACATGGCGGTGGAACGCAAACATGGCGGTGGAACGCAAACATGGAGGTGGAACGCAAACATGGAGGCACGGAATGTCGCGCCCGGGCCCTGTTTTCCGGGATCCTAGTCTAGTCCGCGGGACCCCGGGAAAGACTTTGAATTGCGGGAGTATCCCGCGGAATCCGGGGCAGTTGGGAGGTATGCAAACCTCTCCCAAGGTGCCCCAGACAGGAGGTAATCTTCATGCTCTGCTCCGTCTGATTATACCGTACCCTCCATCAAGGCGGCTTAGATTCCTTAGGCCTTGAGCACAGGCCCACTGGCTGGGGCAAGGCCCTAGAAAGTAAGACCGTTCTTCACAGTGGCATGTCCACCAGGCAGAGGTCCAGTAGAGAAGACAAAAGACCTTTCTGGAAGTTTTCACCAGATATTTATCACCTTCCCTCAGACCACACCACTCGCCACAACCCTTCAGTGATTGGCTGAGACAGATAATTATTCATAACTTACCGTATTTTCCGGCGTATAAGACGACTTTTTACACCGGAATTACACAGCCAAAAACCAGGGGTCGTCTTATACGCCGGGTTAAGCAGCTGCTCGCTCGATATCAGCCCGCCGGGCGCTCTGTAACTCTGTATTCTGCGCCGCTCAGCCAATCCCGATGCACTCTGTTGATGACAGAGCATGCTAAGCCTGCTTGGATTGGAGTAATAACCTCTGCCAATCCGAGCAGGCTTAGCATGCTCTGTCATCAACACATGCATCGGGATTGGCTGAGCAGCGCATATACAGACTACATACAGCACCCGGAGGCGGCATTTTCGTTTTTAAAAGGCATTACAAACAGCCTTACAAAGGACCCGGCGGCGGCCTCTTCGTTTTAAAAGAATTACTACCGCAGAAGGGGGTCGTGTAATACGGTGAGTAGACCACAAAACCACAGTTTTTAGCAGTATATTAGGGGGTCGTCTTATACGCCGGCAAATACGGTACATATAGTCACCCCTCACACAAAATATGGCACTCATTTTCATCTTAGGTAGTGGTGGAGTACCACCAGGTGGCCTGATGGGCTAGCATGGCACTTACGGGTGGAATTCACGATTCTTTGCGGGGTGGAAAAAAATTGGGTGCAGGGGGAAGATCCTTAGACTTACCATTACATAGTGGGTGAGGTTGAAAAAAGACACAAGTCCATCAAGTCCAACCTGTGTGTGATTATATGTCAGTATTACATTGTATATCTCTGTATGTTGTGGTCGTTCAGCTGAGACCACCGCCTGTAGAAAGGGAATTCCACATCCTTGCTGCTCTTACAGTAAAGAACCCTCTATGTTGTTTAGTGACCACATGTCTTATTAAACTCCCTTCCGCGGAAAACCTTTCTCCCTATTGTGGGGTCACCAGTACGGTATTTGAACATTGAAATAATCTCCCCTCTCATCGTCTCTTCTCCAGAGAGAATAAGTTCAGAGCTCACAATCTTTCCTCATCACTAATATCCTCCAGACCCTTTATTAGCTTTGTTGCCCTTCTCTGTACTCTCTCCATTTCCAGTACATCCTTCCTGAGGACTGGGGCCCAGAACTGGACGGCATACTCCAGGTGCGGCCGGACCAGAGTCTTGTAGAGCGGGAGAATTATCTTTTTATCTCTGGAGTTGATCTCCTTTTTAATGCCAATATTCTGTTTGCTTTGTTAGCAGCAGCTTAGCATTGCTGAGCCTCATCTACTAGGACCCCCAGGTCCTTCTCCATCCTAGATCCCCCCAGAGGTCCCCCCAGTAGTGTTGCTCACGAATATTCGTATTGCGAATATTCGGCTCGAATATGGCATATTCGAGTATTCGCGATATATTTCGAATTTCGCGGTGAATATTCGCATTTTTTCAATTTTATTTTTAAAACAGATCACATCCTATCGACGTCTAAAAGCATTGCTGGTATGATTAGAGACCCTGGGCCGAGTAGCTAAGCTGAGGCGATCCTTTTATGTTGCCGAATATAAAAAAAAAAAATTGCGAATTTTCGCTAATGCGAATGCGAAAATGATTGCGAATTTTCGATAACTGTGGTAGGAGAACTCTGATTGTCTCTGATGCAAAAGGGGGGGGCTTCGTGTATGTGTATGTTATGAATATTTGTATGTTTGATATTATTATTTTTTGTAAGAAGGAAAAAATTGCGCATTCCTTAAAAAAAGGGGAGAATACAGCAGCAACTCAAAAATGTTATACAACATAAATGAATACAAGACAGAAAATGGAGTCGCTCTACAAGAATAAAAAATATGTCTAGTGACAAGACATGTGGGCAAATTATAAAATAAGCAAGCGCAAATAACTTGTGAAATACACAGTGAAACAAATATATAAAGAAATATAGTCCCAATAATAGAAAAATAATCTTTCATAAAAATGTCTTTGATATGTGAAGTGAAAAAAAGTCCAAAGCATGCAGCATGAACGTGTTCAATCTTCAAGGTGTTTGATTGACAAACGGCTGTGACAGATGGATAGAGTAAAGAATCACCACCAATGCAAAACACTTTTTATTTTCTATTGTAAAATATCACGAATATTCTGAGCCAATCAGAGTGCTCCTTCTGCATTTGCCGAATATTCGCAATTATTTTGTATTGTAAAATATCAAGAATATTCTGAGCCAATCAGAGTGCTCCTTCCGCATTTGCCGAATATTCGCAATTATTTTGTATTGTAAAATATCAAGAATATTCTGAGCCAATCAGAGTGCTCCTTCCGCATTTGCCGAATATTCGCAATTATTTTGTATTGTAAAATATCAAGAATATTCTGAGCCAATCAGAGTGCTCCTACCGCAGTTATTGAAAATTCGCAATTATTTTCGCATTCGCAATAGCGAAAATTCGCAATCATTTCATTTCGATAAAATATCACGAATATTCGAATTTAGCGAATATATCTCGAATATTCGACTATATATTCGAGATATATCGCAAAATCGAATATGGCGTATTCTTCTCAACACTACCCCCCAGTGTATAGATTGTATTCATATTTTTACCACCCAAATGTATTATTTTACATTTTTCTACATTGAACCTCATTTGCCATGTAGTTGCCCCCCCCCCCCATTAATTTTTTCAGATCTTCTTGCAAGGTTTCCACATCCTGCTGAGAAGTTATTTCCCTGCTTAGCTCAGTATCACCTGCAAATACAGAGATTGCGCTGCTTATCCCTCCTCCGGGTCATTTATGAAAAAATTAAATAGGATTGGTCCCAGCACAGAACCCTGGGGGACCCCACCACCCACCCCCGACCATTCCGAGTACTCTCCATTTATCACCACCCACTGAAATCGCCCCCTGTACTCACCCCATGGTCCATGTACTCACCCTATGGCCCATGTACTCACCCTATGGTCCATGTACTCACCCTATGGCCCATGTGCTCACCCTATGGTCCATGTACTCACCCCATGGTCCATGTACTCGCCCTATGGTCCATGTACTCACCCTATGGTCCATGTACTCACCCTATGGCCCATGTACTCACCCTATGGTCCATGTACTCACCCTATGGCCCATGTACTCACCCTATGGCCCATGTACTCACCCTATGGTCCATCTACTCACCCTATGGTCCATGTACTCACCCTATGGTCCATGTACTCACCCTATGGTCCATGTACTCACCCTATGGTCCATGTACTCACCCTATGGTCCATGTACTCACCCTATGGCCCATGCCAACTGACCTTATTTTGTACAGTAAATGTTTATGAGGAACTGTGTCAAATGCTTTTGTAAAATCCAGATACACCATGTCTACGGGCCTTCCTTTATCCAGATACACCACATCTACGGGCCTTCCTTTATCTAGATACACCACGTCTACGGGCCTTCCCTTATCCAGATACACCACGTCTACGGACCTTCCTTTATCTAGATACACCACGTCTACGGACCTTCTTTTATCCAGATACACCACGTCTACGGACCTTCCTTTATCCAGATACACCATGTCTACGGACCATCCTTTATCTAGATACACCACATCTACCGGCCTTCCTTTATCTAGATACACCACGTCTACGGGCCTTCCTTTATCTAGATACACCACGTCTACGGGCCTTCCTTTATCTAGATACACCACGTCTACGGACCTTCCTTTATCTAGATACACCACATCTACGGACCTTCCTTTATCTAGATACACTACGTCTACGGGCCTTCCTTTATCCAGATACACCACGTCTACGGGCCTTCCTTTATCTAGATACACCACATCTACAGGCCTTCCTTTATCTAGAAACACCACATCTACGGGCCTTCCTTTATCTAGATACACCACGTCTACGGCCTTTCCTTTATCTAGATGGCAGCTCACCTCCTCATAGAAGGCTAATAGATTGGTTTGGCAAGAATGATTCTTCATGAATCCATGCTGATTACTGCTAATGATACCGTTCTCATTACTAAAATCTTGTATATAGTCCCTTATCATCCCCTCCAAGAGCTTACATACTATTGATGTTAGGCTGACTGGTCTGTAATTCACAGGAATGTATTTTGGGCCCTTTTTAAATATTGGGCTTTTTACCATTGATGACAACTTAACAGCAGTAGGCGGGATTATTCAATGTCTGGGGCTGGATACAGCCTAACTGGAAAACACGCTCAATTTAGTTGCGGACATCTTAAGGCAGGGTCCCTACAAATGCTATATAACAACAATGCATCCGAGATATTTACTGTACAGCACAATAGTTTTCATGAGAGTTTGCCCTCAAAGTGAAGCAGTGGCTCTCAGATGGCGTTTGTATTTGTTTTTTATTCTGCAAAGTCTGTAGAAGGTGTCGATCTTTCTTCTGGCAGTCTAGCATGGTTGAACTCAGATTGTTCCTCTAACATGCCATAGACTCATCCTCCGGTCCCCGATGGCATGGACAGCGTCCCGGGCAGCGTTCTCCCATTAAACGCGCTCTGTTTTTCTGGTGTAATTGGAGTGACATGATAATTGTGGAAAGAACAAAAGCACGAGGGACCGTGTGTGATGTGAAGAACTCGTTACTTGGGACAATAAAAAGCTGAGACAGATGGACTGGGTCTGATCATACGGCTGTCCGCTGCAATCACGGGGGCCCGCCAGAGACGGACCGGGGCCATTTCTGAATGTCAGACGCTCTTTCTTTACAGAGGGAAAGCTCGGGGATGACGGAGGACAAAGGCAGACAGATCTCGCAGGCAGCTGCCAGGTCAGATGAACTAGCCGATTCATGATTTGCCGCTGATCAGTAGGGATTGAGAAATGGCTTAAAGTGGACCTCACTGTAATATAACATAACTAAATATCTAAAATGTTGCCATTTTCAGCAGCAATACCATTAAAAAAAACTCAATTTGTATCATTATATAACATCCCTTAAGTTTCAGTGAATGACTTTGCCTAGACTGAGATGATGTCACCAACATGACCAATTATGGCCTAACAAGGCATTGACCTAACATGGCCATATGGCCCAATATGACATTGACCTAATGTGACATTGACCTAGTATGGCCATGTGGCCCAATATGACATTGACCTAATGTGACATTGACCTAGTATGGCCATGTGGCCCAATATGACATTGACCTAATGTGACATTGACCTAGTATGGCCATGTGGCCCAATATGACAATGACCTAATGTGACATTGACTTAGTATGGCCATGTGGCCCAATATGACAATGACCTAATGTGGCATTGACCTAGTATGGCCATGTGGTCCAATATGACATTGACCTAATGTGACATTGACCTAGTATGGCCATGTGGTCCAATATGACATTGACCTAATGTGGCATTGACCTAGTATGGCCATGTGGCCAAATATGACATTGACCTAATGTGACACTGACCTAGTATGGCCATGTGGCCCAATATGACATTAACCCAATGTGACACTGACCTAGTATGGCCATGTGGCCCAATATGACAATGACCTAATGTGACATTGACTTAGTATGGCCATGTGGCCCAATATGACATTAACCTAATGTGGCATTGACCTAGTATGGCCATGTGGTCCAATATGACATTGACCTAATGTGACATTGACCTAGTATGGCCATGTGGCCCAATATGACATTGACCTAATATGGCATTGACCTAGTATGGCCATGTGGCCCAATATGACATTGACCTAATGTGACACTGACCTAGTATGGCCATGTGGCCCAATATGACATTGACCTAATCTGACATTGACCTAGTATGGCCATGTGGCCCAATATGACATTGACCTAATGTGACACTGACCTAGTATGGCCATGTGGCCCAATATGACATTAACCTAATATGACACTGACCTAGTATGGCCATGTGGCCCAATATGACATTGACCTAATCTGACATTGACCTAGTATGGCCATGTGGCCCAATATGACATTGACCTAATGTGACACTGACCTAGTATGGCCATGTGGCCCAATATGACATTAACCTAATGTGACATTGACCTAGTATGGCCATATGGCCCAATATGACATTCACCTAATGTGACACTGACCTAGTATGGCCATGTGGCCCAATATGACAATGACCTAATGTGACACTGACCTAGTATGGCCATGTGGCCCAATATGACATTGACCTAATGTGACATTGACCTAGTATGGCCATGTGGTCCAATATGACAATGACCTAATGTGACACTGACCTAGTATGGCCATGTGGCCCAATATGACATTGACCTAATGTGACATTGACCTAGTATGGCCATGTGGCCCAATATGACATTCACCTAATGTGACACTGACCTAGTATGGCCATGTGGCCCAATATGACAATGACCTAATGTGACACTGACCTAGTATGGCCATGTGGCCCAATATGACATGAACCTAATGTGACATTGACCTAGTATGGCCATGTGGTCCAATATGACATTCACCTAATGTGACACTGACCTAGTATGGCCATGTGGCCCAATATGACAATGACCTAATGTGACACTGACCTAGTATGGCCATGTGGCCCAATATGACATTGACCTAATGTGACATTGACCTAGTATGGCCATGTGGTCCAATATGACAATGACCTAATGTGACACTGACCTAGTATGGCCATGTGGCCCAATATGACATTAACCTAATGTGACATTGACCTTGTATGGCCATGTTGCCCAATATTATATTGCCCCAATATGGCATTGACCTAATATGGCATTGACCTAATTTGGCCCTATGGCCCAATATAACATTGACATAATATGGCATTGACCCAGTATGGCCATGTGGCCTGATGTGACATTGACCTAATATGGCATTTACCTAACATGGCCATGTGGCCCAATGTGATGTTTACCTAATGTGGCCATATGGCCTAATACGCCCACCTAATATGGCCATGTGGTCCAATAATGACATTGACCTAATGAAGCCACCTAATTTGGTCATGTGACCTAATATGAAGTTGACCTAGTATGGCCATGTGGCCTAACATGGTATTGACCTAAAATGGTCATGTAGCCTAGTATGACATTGACCTAATATGGCCATGTTACCTATTATGACTTTGACCACGTGGCCTAATATGAGATTTACTCAATATGGCCATATGGCCCAATATGACGTTGACCCTTTATGGCCATGAGACCTAATATGACATTGACCTAGTGTGGCCATGTGGCCATATGTAACAATGACCTAATATGACCATGTGGCCACCTAATATGACCATGTAACCTAATATGACATTGACCTAGTATGGCCAAGTGACCTACTATGACGTTAATTCAATATGGTCATATGGCCATATCAGGTCAATGATGTCACAAGCATCCAGGCCCTACAATGGAAGATGTAAACATCCATTGTAATAGAAATAAGGAATAACAGGTCCTCTTTATGGAGAGATCTGGGATCTATAAGGCCCCAGATCTCTCCTCTGCCTTTGAAAGAAAAAGATACAAAAAAAATATAATCTTTTGCTGAAATTTCTTTTTACTTCCTCCCTAGACAGAAAGTGATGTCATGACATTGTTCTGGTCCCCCTAGATCATAGAGGTGATCAGAGATGATCTGGTCTCTGGTAACCTCTATGGCCAGCTGCGTGAACCGATGGATCGTTTGCCGGGCTCACCAGTAAGAACGGTAAGCCCGAGAAACACCGGCGAGCTGTGGGATGAGGGGGGACCCCTGCCCTACTTCTGAAAGGGCACAGTGCAGGGGGAGCTAGGAGGGCACAATACTAGAATCAGGAGGGCGCAGTACAAGTTCTGGGACGCTGCCCAGAACAGCCTATTAAAAAACGTGCCTGTCCCAGCAAATCCGGGACAGTTGGCAAGTATGATATAATGCAAGATTATCACAGGGGGGCCCTATGCACCTGGGGCCTCTGGGGCATAGTGCAGGGGGAGCTAGAAGGGCACAATACTAGAATCAGGAGGGCACAGTGCAAGTTTAGGGACGCTGCCCGGAACAGCTTAGTAAAAAGTGTGCCTGTCCCGGCAAATCCGGGACAGTTGGCAAGTATGATGTAATGCAAGATTATCATGGGGGCCCCTATGCACCTGGGGCCTCTGGGGCACAGTGCAGGGGGAGCTAGGAGGGCACAATACTAGAATCAGGAGGGCAGAGAACAGGTTCTGGGACGCTGCCCAGAGCAGCTTAGTAAAAAGCGTGACTGTCCCGGCAAATCCAGGACAGTTGGCAAGTATGATGTAATGCAAGACTATCACGGGGGCCCCCATGCACCTGGGGACCCTGGGTAGTGCCCGTGCATAAAAGCGGCCCTGCGGTAAAGCCTAAAAAGTAGGGAGAAGGATCTACGCACGGAACAAGCAAAGATGGCGGCCTACAAGCCAAACAATGCAAAGAAGCTCAATTATGGGGATCTGAAGGTGCCAGGAAGGATCTTGGGGCTCTGTCTGGGGTTGGGCCCCATAGGTTGTGCCGTTTCTGTTTTTAGGTATCTAATTTGTTCCTCCTCTCCGCTCGGCGGTAATCGGGGAGCAAATTCGCCCCCCGGAATCTCGCTCGCTGTTCACTCAAACTCTTTGTGAATTATGATCCGAATTTTCCATCCATTTTTCTCACCGCATGTACGGCGCAGTGACAAAATCCCCAGCGATAGACCCCGTTCTACCTTCACCGCCTGGCAGCGCGTCACCTCTCCCCCGCAACAGCGATTAATCATATTAATTAAATATCCGTGTTATTCTGGTGAACCGCAGATTATGTCGGAGCGCTTCGCATGTAAAACAAAGATAATTATGCTGATTTCCACTTTCTATAAGTTGATTTATTTTTTCCGCTACAAAGTTTTGCTGGCGGGAAACGCTGAAAATTCACCATGAAAAAATAAATAAATGATTTTCCTTCCAATTTTTATGTTCTTTTTTTTTTTTTTTTTTGTTAAAGAGGACCTGTCAGTTTTAGAAACAGCGCATAATTTAACCACTTCCATACCGCGCCTATTCTGCCACTTCTCTCCTTCATGTAAATATCATACATTTTTTTGCTAGAGAATTACTCAGAACCCCCAAATATTATACATATACTGTATATTTTTTTTAGCAGACACCATAGGGAATAAAATGGCGGTCATTGCAACTTTTTTATCTCGCACGGTATTTGTGAAAATAATTTTTCAAACGCCATTTAAAAAAAAAAAAAAAAACGTTTCATGAATTAAAAAATAACAAAACAGTAAAATTTGCCCAATTTTTTGGTATAATGTGAAAGATGATGTTACGCCAAATAAATAGATACCCAACTTGTCACGCTTTAAAATTGCGCACACTCATGGAACGGCGGCAAACTTCGGTACTTAAAAATCTCCATAGGCGACGCTTTGAAATTTTTTACAGGTTACCGGTTTAGAGTTACAGAGGAGGATCTAGTGCTAGAATTATTGCTCTCGCTCCAACGCACGCAACGATACCTGTGGTTTGAACACCGTTTACATATGTGGGCGGGACTTACGTGTGCGTTCACTTCTGGGTGCGAGCTACCGGGGACAGGGGCGTTTTAATAAATTTTGTTTTTTTTATTTTATGCATGTGCAGGGGAAAAAAAATATGTTTTTGTTTCATTATTTACATAAATTTGTTTAGTTAATTTTGTTTAATTCGTTTAATTAGTTTCGTTACCAATTAAAATTCAGGAGGGGGCGGAGACCTGGCCAGTCCCCCTGCACAAGGAGAAAGAGAGCAAAGCTGTGGGAGGAGCACAGCAGGCCCCACCTACTACAGGAAGGGGCGGAGACCTGGCCAGTCACTCTGCACAAGGAGAGAGAGCAGAGCAGAGCTGTGGGAGGGGCACATCAGGCCCCACCTACTACAGGAAGGGGTGGAGACCTGGCCAGTCCCCCTGCACAAGGAGAAAGAGAGCAAAGCTGTGGGAGGAGCACAACAGGCCCCACCTACTACAGGAAGGGGCGGAGACCTGGCCAGTCACTCTGCACAAGGAGAGAGAGAGAGCAGAGCAGAGCTGTGGGAGGGGCACATCAGGCCCCACCTACTACAGGAAGGGGCGGAGACCTGGCCAGTCACTCTGCACAAGGAGAGAGAGAGAGAGCAGAGCTGTGGGAGGGGCACATCAGGCCCCACCTACTACAGGAAGGGGTGGAGACCTGGCCAGTCATCCTGCACAAGGAGAGAGAGCATAGAATTGCTGTGGGAGGGGCACAGCAGGCCCCACCTACTACAGGAAGGGGTGGAGACCTGGCCAGTCATCCTGCACAAGGAGAGAGAGCAGAGAATTGCTGTGGGAGGGGCACAGCAGGCCCCACCTACTACAGGAAGGGGCGGAGACCTGGCCAGTCATCCTGCACAAGGAGAGAGAGAGCAGAGAAGCGCTGTGGGAGGGGCACAGCAGGCCTAGGGTTGCCACCTCATCCCTTTAAAACAGAACACATATGAATTACACAGGTTCTGAGGCTAATTTAATTTAGATAAGGCTCCACTTGAGTTCAATTACCACTTTAATCCGCCACAGAACCTGTGTAATTCATATGTGTTCTGTTTTAAAGGGATGAGGTGGCAACCCTAGGCCCCACCTACTACAGGAAGGGGCGGAGACCTGGCCAGTCCCCCTGCACAAGGAGAGAGAGAGCAAAGCTGTGGGAGGGGCACAGCAGGCCCCACCTACTACAGGAAGGGGCAGAGACCTGGCCAGTCATCCTGCACAAGGAGAGAGAGAGAGCAAAGCTGTGGGAGGGGCACAACAGACTCCACCCACTACAGGAGGGGCGGAGACCTGGCCAGTCACTCTGCACAAGGGCAAAGAAAGCAAAGCTGTGGGAGGGGCACAACAGGCTCCACCCACTACAGGAGGGGGATGGAGACCTGGCCAGTCACCCTACACAAGGAGAGAGAGCAAGCAGAGCTGTGGGAGGGGCACATCAGGCCCCACCTACTACAGGAAGGGGCGGAGACCTGGCCAGTCCCCCTGCACAAGGAGAGAGAGAGAGCAAAGCTGTGGGAGGGGCACAGCAGGCCCCACCTACTACAGGAAGGAGCAGAGACCTGGCCAGTCATCCTGCACAAGGAGAGAGAGAGAGCAAAGCTGTGGGAGGGGCACAGCAGGTCCCACCTACTACAGGAAGGGGCGGAGACCTGGCCAGTCATCCTGCACAAGGAGAGAGAGAGAGCAAAGCTGTGGGAGGGGCACAACAGACTCCACCCACTACAGGAGGGGCGGAGACCTGGCCAGTCACTCTGCACAAGGGCAAAGAAAGCAAAGCTGTGGGAGGGGCACAACAGGCTCCACCCACTACAGGAGGGGGATGGAGACCTGGCCAGTCACCCTACACAAGGAGAGAGAGCAAGCAGAGCTGTGGGAGGGGCACATCAGGCCCCACCTACTACAGGAAGGGGCGGAGACCTGGCCAGTCCCCCTGCACAAGGAGAGAGAGAGAGCAAAGCTGTGGGAGGGGCACAGCAGGCCCCACCTACTACAGGAAGGAGCAGAGACCTGGCCAGTCATCCTGCACAAGGAGAGAGAGAGAGCAAAGCTGTGGGAGGGGCACAGCAGGTCCCACCTACTACAGGAAGGGGCGGAGACCTGGCCAGTCATCCTGCACAAGGTAAGAGAGCAAGCAAAGCTGTGGGAAGGGCACAGCAGACTCCACCCACTACAGGAGGGGCGGAGACCTGGCCAGTCCCCCTGCACAAGGAGAGAGAGCTAGCAGAGCTGTGGGAGGAGCACATCAGGCTCCACTCAACTACAGGAGGGGGAGGAGACCAGACCAGTCCACACAAGGAGAGAGAGAGCAGAGCTGTAGGAGGAGCACATCAGGCTCCACCCACTACAGGAGGGGGCGGAGACCAGACCAGTCCCCCAGCACAAGGAGAGAGAGCAGCAGTGGGCGGTCTTTATTCCAGGAAGTCTCACGCTGGATTATTACTGCACAGATCTGGAAGAAATACACAAAGATCTCCGAGGTTCCAGAAGAAGACACGCGATGGAAGGAATTAGAGAAGATTTCCTTCTCCGGGAGTTCAGCTTTAAGAAACGATTTCTTCAGCTTTCCCGCCCGCCGCTTATAACCCATCTGCTGAAATTGGTGTAATTCCCAATTCACGGCCATATGCTCTTGTGAAGGTCAATGCCGGGGTCACACCCACTCCCCCCCCCTCCCCCCCTCACCGGAGATCACAGCTGCTGTGTAAGGGAAACGTCACCGGAGAACTGGCGAGGATCAAAGTGTCGTCTTCTATGGGGCTCCCGATTCTCACTTCATTACCTGCAAATTTTATATTTCTCTTTCTTTATGAGGTTTAACGTTTATATATACAGTATATATTATATAGATAAGCGTTGGGTGTTCATATTCCCAAAGCCTCGCTTTTCTTGTATAGCATAGGTGTATACATGTTCTGTATATGGAGAGAGATATATTTCTCCATTATTAAAGAGACCCTGTCAGTGGGAGGAAAAGTGTCTCATCATTGGTATCAGTGGGAGGAATAGTGTCCCATCATTGGTGTCAGTGGGAGGAATAGTGTCCCATCATTGGTGTCAGTGGGAGAAATAGTGTCCCATCATTGGTGTCAGTGGGAGGAATAGTGTCACATCATTGGTGTCAGTGGGGGGAATAGTGTCCCATCATTGGTGTCAGTGGGAGGAATAGTGTCCCATCATTGGTGTCAGTGGGAGGAATAGTGTCCCATCATTGGTGTCAGTGGGAGGAATAGTGTCCCATCATTGGTGTCAGTGGGAGGAATAGTGTCCCATCATTGGTGTCAGTGAGAGGAATCGTGGCCCCTGGTGTCTCATTATAGAGGACCTACCATTAAAGTGCATCAGATAAGGGAATTTTAGTAATTAACCCAAAACTTTTTTGAGCCCCCACATTCACAAACATAGGAATGTAAATAGATAATGTATGTCGGGGGGTGCTGGGGTTGGGGGGGTGCTGGGGTTGGGAGGAAGGCGGGGGTGCTGGGGTTGAGGGGGAAGGGGGTGCTGGGGTTGGGAGGGAGGAAGGAGGGGTGCTGGGGTTTGGGGGGAGGGGGGTGCTGGGGTTGGGGGGGAAGGGGGTGCTGGGGTTGGGAGGGAGGGGGGTGCTGGAGTTGCTAGGGAGGGAGGGAGGGGGTGCTGTGGTTGGAGGGGTGCTGGGGTTGGGGGGGTGCTGTGGTTGGAGGGGTGCTGGGGTTGGGATTAGGGGTACTGGGGTTGGGGAGGGTGCTGGGTTTGGGCGGAGGGGGGTGCTGGGTTTGGGGGGAGGAAGGGTGCTGGTGGCGGAGAACTTCAGGCGTAGTTCAGATTTAAACAAGTTGGATACTAGAAAGGAAAACGTTCCGCTCTAAAAAGAAATCTTATTTGCAGGCTGGTTCTTGCGCCTTCCTCTCCTGCTGGGATAGCGGGGAAGCTGATATAAGGACAGTTGTAGGTTCTTAGGGTCGCGGTATATAGGATACATCTGATTGGTTTTAAGGAACGCACCGCTGCATCAAGTGGTCTTTCTCTATCCGCATGGAGTTTGTACTTAATGCTCCTCTTTATGGAGTCTTTATGGCGGCCTCCTAACCCCCGCGCCACACATTGCGTATGGCTGAAACGCCAGCTAACAATAACATATTTGGAGGTTAAACGCAGCGGCGACCTCCCTTGCTGTTTCCCATTTTCATTTCTGATCATTCAGCAAATTGAAAAGGATCTCAGAACCTCTTAACGCGTGCGTCTGCGGCTCCGGAGAAATTAGGTTGATAAGCAGCCACTTAATGGGGATTATCTGAAGGCAGATGATAATCACGTTTTCCGTAATAGCCTCTCCGGAGATCGGCGCGGCGGGGACGGCGGAGGGTTCTGGGCTTTTACGGTTACTCTTTTTTTTGACGGCTCCGATAAGTTATTATAAAGGGCCGTTTCTACAAGCAAGGGGGGTCACGGCAGAGGTTGGCCGCCCCATCCGTTGGCGCGCGTGCTAGCGATGTGCTTTCTATTAACCTTCCCGGGTCTTGTCGCGCCGAGGCGATGAGCGGTGACACCGACCAATGGCACAGCGGAAGCCCTGTCAGTCTTGGCCCGTTCAGACGCTGTGTCACACGAAGGGGTAGGGCCTGGGTGGCAAGGCCTTGCAAGAATCCTGGGCGCGCTGCCACCGCTTCACAAGAGACAAAGATGAATCTATCTGCTCACACAGCCCTAATGACTGCAGAGCCCGGCCTGTAATTAATTGCATACGTAAGTGGACTGGATCAGCATGCTAAAGACGGCCAGCCGAGAGGAGTGCGCAGCATCCCAATGGCCCCCCGAGGTGGGAAGGAGTTAAGAGGACAGTTCCTGTTGACACTCGGAGGGGGGGGGGGGGCTGCCAAGCTAATTTCTGCCGCTTAGGAAAGCCAGGAAATATGGCAGAAGATGCTCTGAATAAGCAACAGGGGTTAATGTGAAAGGTGGCGGGAGATGGGATCTGTGATGGTGCGCTCAGAGGCGTGCCGTCAGTCTGAAGAGCACTGCTGACAAAAGAAGAGCTGCAGTCTAATGGAAAAAGCAGAACGGGGCTTAAAAGGGGTCAGTCTGTCCAAAACTCGGAGAGAGTGGTAAACTACCCAACGCCAGGCTCCAACCCCCTACCCCATAGACCCCTGGAAACACCCCAAACCCCACCCTAGAGACTTTTCTTCCTTTACAGTCATCCATTTCCAATGACATGCTGGATTCTCTTCTTCACCAGTTCTCTGGGACCTCTTCTTCTTGGCCTATTCTCTGAGTCTGCTGTCCCTTACCCTAGATTTTGGGTTTCCTTCCTCTGAGCAGATTTTCTGGGTCCTCCTCCTTTTCCGTCATTTTCTGAGTCATCTCCTCTATTCTCTAGCTTCTTTTCTCCTTCCCATGTTCTCTGGATTCTCTTCTTCCTCTTCTCTGGGTCCCAATCTTCTTCTCCTATTCTCCGGGTCCCCTTCATCTTCTCCTATACTCCAGGGCCCTTTCCTTTTCTCCTATACTCTGTATCCCCTTCCTCTTCTCCGGGTCCTCTTCCTCTTCTCCTATACCCTGTGTCCCCTTCTTCTTCTCTTATACTTTGTGTTCCCTTCCTCTTCTCCTATTCCCTGAGTCCCCTTCCTCTTCTCCTATACTCCGGATCCTCTTCCCTTTCTCCTATACTCTGTGCCCCCTTCGTCTTCTCCTATCCCCCGGGTCCCCTTTTTCTCCTATACTCTGTGTCCCCTTCTTCTTCTTCTATAGTCCAGGTCCTCTTCCTCTTCTCCTATACCCTGTGTCCCCTTCTTCTTCTCTTATACTTCGGGTCCCTTTCCTCTTCTCATATACTCTGTGTCCCCTTCCTCTTCTCCTATTCTCTGGGTCCTAATCTTCTTCTCCTATACTCTGGGTCCCCTTCCTCTTCTCCTATACACTTGGTCTCTTTCCTCTTCTATAGTCCGGGTCCTCTTCCTCTTCTCCAATACTCTGTGTCCCCTTCGTCTTCTCCTATACTCTCTTCCTCTTCTCCTATTCTCTGGGTCCCCCTTCCTCTTCTGCTATTTTCCAGGTCTCCTTCTTCATCTCCTCTTCGCTGGGTCCCTGTCCTCTTCTATTCTCTTGCTCCCCATCCTCTTTTCCTATACTCTGTGTCCCCTTCCTCTTCTCCACTCTCTGGGTCCTAATCTTCTTCTCCTATACTCCGGGTCCCTTTCCTCTTCTCCTATACTCCGGGTCCCCTTCATATTCTCCTATACTCTTGGTCCCCTTCCTCTTCTCCTACTCTCTGGGTCCTAATCTTCTTCTCCTATACTCCGGGTCCCCTTCATATTCTCCTATTCTCTGGGTTCTAATCTTCTTCTCCTATTCTCTGGGTCCCCTTCCTCTTCTCCAATACTCTTGGTCCCCTTCCTCTTCTCCTATACTCTTGGTCCCCTTCCTCTTCTCCTATACTCTTGGTCCCCTTCCTCTTCTCCTATTCTCTTGGTCCCCTTCCTCTTCTCCTATACTCTTGGTCCCCTTCCTCTTCTCCTATTCTCTTGGTCCCCTTCCTCTTCTCCTATACTCTTGGTCCCCTTCCTCTTCTCCTATACTCTTGGTCCCCTTCCTCTTCTCCTATTCTCTTGGTCCCCTTCCTCTTCTCCTATTCTCTGGGTCCCCCTTCCTCTTCTGCTATTTTCCAGGTCTCCTTCTTCATCTCCTCTTCGCTGGGTCCCTGTCCTCTTCTATTCTCTTGCTCCCCATCCTCTTTTCCTATACTCTGTGTCCCCTTCCTCTTCTCCACTCTCTGGGTCCTAATCTTCTTCTCCTATACTCCGGGTCCCTTTCCTCTTCTCCTATACTCTTGGTCCCCTTCCTCTTCTCCTATACTCTTGGTCCCTTTCCTCTTCTATACTCCGGGTTCTCTTCCTCTTCTCCAATACTCTGTGTCCCCTTAAACTGAGGAAACATTTTTTTTATATATTTTTGGGGGATATTTATTATAGCAAAAAGTAAAAAATATTGATTTTTTTTCTAAATTTTCGCTCTATTTTTGTTTATAGCGCAAAAAATAAAAACCACAGAGATGATCAAATACCACCAAAATAAAGCTCTATTTGTGGGAAAAAAAGGACGGCAATTTTGTTTGGGAGCCACGTCGCACGACCGCGCAATTGTCAGTTAAAGCGACGCAGTGCCGAATCGCAAAAAGTGGCCGAGTCATTGACCAGCGAAATGGTCCGGGGGTGAAGCGGTTAACTCACTTCTAAATAATTGGCGGCAGTTCAGCGCTGTACACAGTAATGGCGAGCTCCACGTAGCAGCAAAACATCTCATTACGATCGTCCAGTAAATGACTCTGCTGAGACGTCTCTCCGGCGGAATAGCGCTGCGATTTTCCTGAGGTTTGTGCTGACGTGCGGCTCCCCCGTCACATGCAGGTGTCTCAGGTTCACGGCTCGGAGCCAAGGTCAACCGCGGAATGGAAATGTATTTCAGGATCAGCTTAACATCGCGCCCCCCCTCCCCCACCCCCCAGGGGAGTACATGTACAGTCAGGAAGGTTTTGCCCCCATGTGACCTCCGACCTGCAAAAATCATGGCTGGCATGCCAAGTAGCCGAAAGCGCGCAGAATTCTGCGAAATGGAAAAACGAGCGTTCAGACTTCCGATGAGAAGACTGGAGGAAAAAATTAAAGACTTGTCCTAAGGAAGCCGAATCCCTATCAGGCCGTGTTTTTCCCCCCCCTTTCCTATAAACGTTTCTCCATGTTAACCACTTCACCCCCGGAAGATTTGGCTGCCCAAAGACCGGGCCACTTTTTTGCGATTCGGCACTGCGTCGCTTTAACTGAAGATTGCGCGGTCGTGCGACGTGACTCCCAAACAAAATTGGCGTCCTTTTTTTCCCACAAATAGAGCTTTCTTTTGGTGGTATTTGATCACCTCTGCGGTTTTTATTTTTTGCGCTATAAACAAAAATAGAGCGACGATTTTGGGAAAAAAACAATTAGCTAGATTCAGGTACAATGGACTAAAGTTACGGCGGCGTAGCTTAGCGTGTTTAGGCTACGCCGCCGTAAGTTAGCTAGGCAAGTAATGATTCTCAATGTACTTGCCTGCTAATATACGGTGGCGTAGCCTAAAGCGGGCGGGCGTAAGGGCGCCAAATTCAAATGTGTGTTGGGGGGCGTGTTTAATGGTAATGAGGCTTGACCTTACGTTTTTGACGTTTTTTTGGTACTGCGCATGCGCCGGGCGCCTACATTTCCCAGTGTGCATTGCGGCTAAGTACGCCGCACGGGCCTATTGATTTCGACGTGGACGTACACAATGTAAATCCCGATTCGCAGACGACTTACGCAAACGACGTAAAAATTTCGAATTTCGTGGCGGGAACGGTGGCCATACTTGACATTACTATTCCAACTAGGGCCCAGCTCTATCTCTTACGTAAACGGCGTAAAAGTACTGCGTCGGCCGGGCGTACGTTCGTGAATCGGCGTATCTCCTCATTTACATATTCTACGTCGAACGCAATGGAAGCGCCACCTAACGGCCATCCAAAATATTGCAATCTAAGATAGGACGGCGCAACTCTTACTGAATCTACCTAAATATTTTTTACTTTTGATATAATAAATATTCCCCCAAAAAATCTATAAAAAAAATGGTTTTTCCTCAGTTTAGGCCGATACGTATTCTTCTACATACTTTTGATAAAGAAAATTGCAATAAGCGTTTATTGATTGGTTTGCGCAAAAGTTATTGCGTCTACAAAATAGGGGATAGATTTATGGCATTTTTATTGATATTTTTAAATTGTAATTATCACATTACATATTTAAATCCGTAAGTGCTCCATCTAGTGGACACTTCTATATCAGGAATTTGATATGAATGGGGGAAATATTTTGTGCTTCCTGAAGAAGCAGGTGCTGACCTTGTGACATGTGTTGAGTTTGGAGGCCCCAATGTTTCACCTTTGCATCAATGTTGCAATTAAAAAAAAAACTTTCTAGTTTCCCAATCACATTCCTGTTATAGAAATGTCCACTAGATGGAGCACTTATGGGTTCACATATGTAATGTGATAATTAAAATGGGGAACAGGAAGGAAAAATGTAAAAATTACATCAAGGTTGCAATAAAAAAGGCTCTAGTTTCCCAGGAAGGCTAATTACATTCCTGTTATAGAAATATCCACTAGATGGAGCACTTACAGATTTATATATGTAATGTGATAATTAAAACAGGGGGCAGGAAGTACAAATGTAAGAATTGCATCAATGTTGCAATTAAAAAAAAAATCTAGTCTAGGCATTTGCATGGGGACAATGTTAAGTGATGGTTTTGTGGGCTAAGTGATGTAACTGGCCCGGATTCAGATAGAGATACGCCCGCGTATCTCCTGATACGCCGTCGTATCTCTGAGTTCCGTCGGTCGGATCTATGCGGCTGATTCATAGAATCAGGTTCCGCATAGATCTCCCTAAGATCCGACAGGTGTAAGTGACTTACACCGTCGGATCTAAGGCCTCGTACACACGACGGGACATGTCCGATGAAAACGGTCCGCGGACCGTTTTCATCGGACATGTCCGCTGGCGGATTTTGGTCTGATGGCTGTACACACCATCAGACCAAATTTCCCGCGGACAGCGAACGCGGTGACGTGGGCGCGACGATGACGCGGCGACGTGCGCGACCCTGGAAGGTCAATGCTTCCACGCATGCGTCGAATCACTTCGACGCATGCGAGGGCTTTCGGCCGAGCGGACATGTCCGGTGAGTCGTACAGATGACCGAACATGTCCGACGGACAGGCTTCCAGCAGACATGTTTCTTAGCATGCTTTCCGCTGGAAACCTGTCCGATCCGCCGGAAAATTGTCCGGTCGGCCGTACAGACGACCGAACATGTCCGCGGAAACTGGTACGCGGACCAGTTTCAGCAGACATGTTCGATCATGTGTACGAGGCCTTAGGCTGCAATCTCCCGCTGGCCGCTAGGTGGCGTTTCGTTTTTTGTACGCAACGAATATGCAAATGAGGAGTTCCGCCGATTCAGAAACGAACGCCCGCCCGTCGCTTTTTTTTTACGTCGCTTGCGTTCGGCTTTTTCCGGCGTATAGTTACCCCTGCTATGTGAGGGGTATCCTATGTTAAGTATGGCCGTCGTTCCCGCTCCGAGTTTTGAATTTTTACCTCGTTTGCGTAAGTCGATTTAGAATACGGCCGGATGCAAGTTACGCTCACGCCGAAACCAATAACGTCCTAGTGACGTCATTTGGAGCAATGCACGCTGGGAAAAATCAGACGGCGCATGCGCTGTTGGATCGGCGCGGGGACGCGCATGATTTAAATTGTAGACGCCCCCTAGCCGCGGAATTTTAATTCCGCCGGGGGATTTACGATACACCGCCATAAGTTTTGAGGTAAGTGCTTTCTGAATACAGCACTAGCCTCTCAAACTTGCGCCGGTAGATCGTAAATCAGATAGGTTACGTGGATCTAAAGATCCGCTAATCTATCTGAATGTCTTTTTTTGGAATACTTGTGCCGTATTGTCATACCTTTTGATTGTCATAATTATTTTATATTATATCTGGAAAATTTCTTAATAAAAAAAAAATTGTTAAAAAAATAAAAATCTAGTTTCCCTGTCAGGCCAATCACATTCCTGTTATAGAAATGTCCACTAGATGGAGCACTTATGGATTGATATATGTAATGTGATAATTAAAATAGGGAACAGGAAGGAAAAATGTAACAATTGCATCAATATTGCAATAAAAAACATATTCGAATTTCCCAAATAAATGTATTCCAAGCGCTCTTGCACATGGGACGCCTAAAAACTGCATTTTTTTTAATGTGATTTTAATTCCTTATAATAAAATTTGCATTTTTATACATAAGACTAGCCAAAGGTGGTACCTATAAAGTCAATGGGGCAGATCCACATACATCTGCGCCGGGCGCAGCGTATCTAAGATACGCTACGCCGCCGTAACTTATCTTTTTTTTTAATCCACAAAGAATCCGCTGCCATAAGTTACGGCGGCGTAGTGTATCTCTCGCGGCGTAAAGGGCGCGGAATTCAAATGGATGTAATGGGGGCGTGTTTTATGTTAATACGTCGTGACCGGACGTAAACGATGTTTTTTTGGGACGGCGCATGCGCCGTCCCTGGGGGTATCCCAGTGCGCATGCTCGAAATTAAACCGGAACCCGCCAATGCCTACGACGGTGACGTCATTCTACGCAAATTCCTTTCCGCGAACGACTTACGCAAACTATGTAAAAAATTCAAAATTGTACGTGGGAAGGACGGCCATACTTAACATTGAGTACGCCTCAGGACAGCAGCTTTAACTATACGCCGGAAAAAGCCGAACGCAAACGACAGAAAAAAATGCGCCGGCCGGACGTACGTTCGTGGATCGCTGTAAATAGCTAATTTGCACACTCGACGCGGATTTCGATGGAAACGCCACCTAGCGGCCGCCGAAATATTGCACCTAGGATCCAACGGCGTACTAAGATGTACGCCTGTCGGATCCATCCGAGATGCCGTCGTATCTTGTTTTGTGGATACAAAACAAAGATACGACGCGGGAATTTTGAAATGGAAATTACGCCGGCGTATCTACTGATACGCCGGCGTAATTTCTTTGTGGATCTGCCCCCCCCCCCCTCTTTCCCATCTCTGAAATCTATAAGACAGCTCGGTGACCTACAGAAGGTCATCATGTATCACCAGGAGTTTCCGCGTTCCATCTCCAGGCACGCTAGAAGGACAGGTGCTCTTTTCAACACAAGCCGCCGCGTCACATGACCCGAAACCAAAAGATTAACCGCGGCGCGGCGCCGGCGGTCAGTCAAACGTGAAGAAGAAAAATCACAGCCCATCATCTCCTTCTTCTCTTAAATGGAAATGATGATTTTTATTCCGATTTAAATTCCCATTTTGTCATTTACGGGTCAGCGTGTTAAGTGGGGAAAAGGTTCCCGCGCCACAAATGCCAGCGCCGCAAATATCGCTAAAAACGGGGACGTGTCACTCGTCTAATAAATGGCCTACTGATGAGGCATTAATTCAGATAAGCCGGGAGGGGAGGTCGGCAGAGGTCGCACATTTTTTTTTTTCCCCGCTGCGTCCGTACATAGAATTAAGGGTGTTTTGCCAAAACGCTGGAAGGGGAAGTGATAGATGGGCGCGGTGCGGCGAAAAGAAATGCGTGTATTTTCCGGATCTCGCTCGTAGGGAAGGACGATCGGCTATATAAACATCTCCACAAAGCCGAGGTGTGAAGAGGGTTTTTTTATTTTTTCGCTCAGTGCGCTGAAGCATTTTAAAATGACGCTCGTACGGCGGCGGAGCCTTTTGATGGAAGCTCTTAATGGTTTTCCGTTAGAGAGGGAAAATAACAAAAAAAAAAAAAACGCCATTGTGGTGGTACGAGGACCGTTATTACGCCGCAAACAAAAGCCCGCGCCGAGAAGAGCAGCCATTTTGGTAGATGAAACCGAATGAACAAACACAGGCCGCAGATTATGCTGGGAAAATAGCCGCCTGAAATGGAGAGAAAGGGAAGAAAAATAATGCGGACGTCCCAGATAGGTCCGCTTCTGAAGTGGAAGATTTAAAGGACAACTCCACCCGAGGAGCTGAAAGCGCATTTTGAAACGTACATAAGAGCCGGGCAGAAATAAGTCGCTTTTCTTTTATTTAATTTTTATGATTATGTTACATAAGATGGGGTGACTACACATTCTGTATGCTCTGTGCCCCTGCTCCGCCTCCTGCTCCGCCCCCTGCTCCGCCCCCTGCTCCGCCTCCTGCCTCAGAGTGTTTTCCAAATAACAGATCCATCTGGGGACTGATAAAAGGATCCTTTGGAGCCCTTAGGACTTCATTTCAGTCTTGCAGAGCACAAGAGTAAGATAGAGCCAAGGGATTGTGAAGGATTGCAAAAAGTTCAAGGTCAGGAATACGTTACTCCTGACCCCTGATCTCTGTGCATTACTTACTCCTGACCCCTGATCTCTGTGTGTTACTTACTCCTGACCCCTGATCTCTGTGCATTACTTACTCCTGACCCCTGATCTCTGTGCATTACTTACTCCTGACCCCTGATCTCTGTGCATTACTTGCTCCTGACCCCTGATCTCTGTGCATTACTTACTCCTGACCCTTGATCTCTGTGTGTTACTTACTCCTGACCCCTGATCTCTGTGTATTACTTACTCCTGACCCCTGATCTCTGTGTATTACTTACTCCTGACCCCTGATCTCTGTGTATTACTTACTCCTGACCCCTGATCTCTGTGTATTACTTACTCCTGACCCCTGATCTCTGTGTGTTACTTACTCCTGACCCCTGATCTCTGTGTATTACTTACTCCTGACCCCTGATCTCTGTGTATTAGTTACTCCTGACCTCTAAACTCTGTACGTTACTTACTCCTGACCCCTGATCTCTGTGTATTACTTACTCCTGACCCCTGATCTCTGTGCATTACTTACTCCTGACCCTTGATCTCTGTGCATTACTTACTCCTGACCTCTAAACTCTGTACGTTACTTACTCCTGACCCCTGATCACTGTGCATTCGTTTCTCCTGACCCCTGATCTCTGTGCATTAGTTACTCCTGACCCCTGATCTCTGTGTTCCTTACTCCTGACCTCTGATCTCTGTGTATTAGTTACTCCTGACCCCTAAACTCTGCGTTACTTACTCCTGACCCCTGATCTCTGTGTGTTACTTACTCCTGACCCCTGATCTCTGTGCGTTACTTACTCCTGACCTCTGATCTCTGTGTGTTACTTACTCCTGACCCCTGATCTCTGTGCATTACTTACTCCTGACCCTTGATCTCTGTGTATTAGTTACTCCTGACCTCTAAACTCTGTACGTTACTTACTCCTGACCTCTGATCTCTGTGCATTAGCTACTCCTGACCCCTGATCTCTGTGCATTACTTACTCCTGACCCCTGATTTCTGTGCATTACTTACTCCTGACCCCTGATCTCTGTGCATTACTTACTCCTGACCTCTAAACTCTGTACGTTACTTACTCCTGACCCCTGATCACTGTGCATTCGTTTCTCCTGACCCCTGATCTCTGTGCATTAGTTACTCCTGACCCCTGATCTCTGTGTTCCTTACTCCTGACCTCTGATCTCTGTGTATTAGTTACTCCTGACCCCTAAACTCTGCGTTACTTACTCCTGACCCCTGATCTCTGTGCGTTACTTACTCCTGACCCCTGATCTCTGTGTGTTACTTACTCCTGACCTCTGATCTCTGTGCATTAGCTACTCCTGACCCCTGATCTCTGTGCGTTACTTACTCCTGACCTCTGATCTCTGTGCATTAGCTACTCCTGACCCCTGTGTGTTACTTACTCCTGACCTCTGATCTCTGTGCATTAGTTACTCCTGACCTCTGATCTCTGTGTATTAGTTACTCCTGACCCCTAAACTCTGTGTGTTACTTACTCCTGACCCCTGATCTCTGTGTGTTACTTACTCCTGACCTATGATCTCTGTGCATTACTCACTCCTGACCTCTGATCTCTGTGCATTACTTACTCCTGACCTCTGATATCTGTGCATTACTTACTCCTGACCATTGATCTCTGTGCATTACTTACTCCTGACTCCTGATTTCTGTGCATTAGTTACTCCTGACCCCTAAACTCTGTGTGTTACTTACTCTTGACCCCTTATCACTGTGTGTTATTCCTGACCCCTGATCTCTGTGCATTAGTTACACCTGACCCCTGATCTCTATGCGTTAGTTACATCTGATATCTGAACTCTGTGTATTTGTTACTCCTGATCCCTGATCTCTATGCATTAGCTACTTCTGACCCCTGAACTCTGTGTATAAGTTACTCCTGACCCCCAAACTCTGTGCGTTACTTACTCCTGACCTCTGATCTCTGTGTGTTACTAACTCCTGACCTCTGATCTCTGTGCGTTAGTTACTCCTGACCTCTGATCTCTGTGCATTAGTTACTCCTGATCTCTGTGTGTTACTTACTCCTAACCTCTGATTTATGTCCATTATTTACTCCTGACCCCTGATCTCTGTGTGTTACTTACTCCTGACCCCTGATCTCTGTGTGTTACTTACTCCTGACCCCTGATCTCTGTGCATCACTTACTCCTGACCTCTGATCTCTGTGCATTAGTTTCTCCTGACCTCTGATCTCTGTGCATCACTTGCTCCTGACCTCTGATCTCTGTGCATTACTTACTCCTGACCATTGATCTCTGTGCATTACTTACTCCTGACCCCTGATTTCTGTGCATTAGTTACTCCCGACCCCTAAACTCTGTGTGTTACTTACTCTTGACCCCTGATCTCTGTGTGTTATTCCTGACCCTGATCTCTGTGCATTAGTTAAACCTGACCCCTGATCTCTATGCGTTAGTTACATCTGATATCTGAACTCTGTGCATTTGTTACTCCTGATCCCTGATCTCTGGGCCAGATCCACAAAAACCTGACGTAACTTAAAAAATCCAATTTAAGTTACACTGCCTTAAAGTTTCTACCTAAGTGCCTGATCCACAAAGCACTTATCTAGAAATTTCAGGCTGTGTAACTAAAATTCCGCCGGCGCAAGGCGTTCCTATTCAAATGGGGCGAGTCCCATTTAAATGAGGCGCGCTCCCGCGCCGGCCGTACTGCGCATGCGCGAAGTTACGTTACGCCGAGTTTTGAGGATCGCGACGGCTTAAAGTTGCGTCGGGGAAAAAAGAAATGACAGCGGCATGCATTCCTGAGGGAGAACTCCATGCCAATTTTCAAAGAAAAAATCGGCATGGGTTCCCCCCCCAGGAGCATACCAGGCCCTTAGGTCTGGTATGGGTTGTAAGGAGACCCCCCCACGCCGAAAAATTGACGTAGGGGGTCCCCCTACAATCCATACCAGACCCGTATCCAAAGCACGCTACCCGGCCGGCCAGGAAGGGAGTGGGGACGAGCGAGCGCCCCCCCCCTCCTGAGCCGTGCCAGGCCGCGTGCCCTCAACATGGGGGGGTTGGGTGCTCTGGGGCAGGGGGGCGCACTACGGGCCCCCCCACCCCAGAGCACCCTGTCCCCATGTTGATGAGGACAGGACCTCTTCCCGACAACCCTTGCCATTGGTTGTCGGGGTCTGCGGGCGGAGGCTTATCGGAATCTGGGAGTCCCCTTTAATAAGGGGGCCCCCAGATACCGGCCCCCCACCCTAAGTGAATGGATATGGGGTACATCGTACCCCTATCCATTCACCTGGAGGCAAAAAGTAAAAGTTAATAAACACACAACACAAGTCTTTTTAAAATATTTTATTATTCTGCTCCGGACGCCCCCCCTGTCTTCGTTATTAGCTCTTTTACCAGGGGGGGCTTCTTCTTCCACTCTCCGGGGGTCTTCTCCGCTCTCCGGGGGGGGTTTCTTCTTCCGCTCTCCGGGGGGGGGCTTCTCCGGACTCCGGGGGGGGCTTCTCCGGACTCCGGGGGGCTTCTTCCATCTTCTCCCCTCTTCCGCTCTTGACTCGGCGAACCCCGGTTCTTCTGCAGCTCTCCGGTGCCTTCTTCTTCAGCGCTGGCTGCCTGCTATCTTTGTGTGTTAGCTCGATTTCAAACAGGCAGCCGGCGCGGTCTTCTGTGGCGTCAGGGTCTTCTCTTCCTTTCTTCCGATGTTGCCTCGTCGCCTCTTGTCGCTGTAATGATGGAAGCGCGCCTTGCATCCCATTTATATAGGCATCACCGTCCCATCATGCTCCGGTAGGTACCCACGTGGTGGGTGCCTACCCACGTGCACCCACCACGTGGGTACCTGCCGGAGCATGATGGGACGGTGATGCCTATATAAATGGGATGCAAGGCGCGCTTCCATCATTACAGCGACAACAGGCGACGAGGCAACATCGGAAGAAAGGAAGAGAAGACCCTGACGCCACAGAAGACCGCGCTGGCTGCCTGTTTGAAATCGAGCTAACACACAAAGATAGCAGGCAGCCAGCGCTGAAGAAGAAGGCACCGGAGAGCTGCAGAAGAACCGGGGTTCGCCGAGTCAAGAGCGGAAGAGGGGAGAAGATGGAAGAAGACCCCCGGAGTCCGGAGAAGCCCCCCCCCGGAGAGCGGAGAAGAAACCCCCCCCGGAGAGCGGAGAAGACCCCCGGAGAGCGGAAGAAGAAGCCCCCCCTGGTAATTGAGCTAATAACGAAGACAGGGGGGGCATCCGGAGCAGAATAATAAAATATTTTAAAAAGCCTTGTGTTGTGTGTTTATTAACTTTTACTTTTTGCCTCCAGGTGAATGGATAAGGGTACGATGTACCCCATATCCATTCACTTAGGGTGGGGGGCCGGTATCTGGGGGCCCCCTTATTAAAGGGGACTCCCAGATTCCGATAAGCCTCCGCCCGCAGACCCCGACAACCAACGGCAAGGGTTGTCGGGAAGAGGCCCTGTCCTCATCAACATGGGGACAGGGTGCTCTGGGGTGGGGGGGCCCGCAGTGCGCCCCCCTGCCCCAGAGCACCCAACCCCCCCATGTTGAGGGCACGCGGCCTGGCACGGCTCAGGAGGGGGGGGGGCGCTCGCTCGTCCCCACTCCCATTCCTGGCCGGCCGGGTAGCGTGCTTTGGATACGGGTCTGGTATGGATTGTAGGGGGACCCCCTACGTCGATTTTTCGGCGTAGGGGGGGTCCCCTTACAACCCATACCAGACCTAAGGGCCTGGTATGCTCCTGGGGGGGAACCCATGCCGGTTTTGTTTTTACAAATTGACGTGGAGTTCTCCCTCGGGAAAGCATACCAAATGCCGTCGCTGGAATGGGCCTTTACAAGGTGTGACTAACTTTACACTTTGTAGAACGAGCCCTAATTTTACACTTGCAAAATAACACTTACGGCGCAAAAAGGAAGCTGGAAAGCTTTGTGGATCGCCTTAAGTGCTAATTTGCATACTAGCAACGGCATTTCGACTCGAAATGCCCCCAGCGGCGGATGCGGTACTGCATCCTAAGATTCGGCAGTGTAATTCAATTACACATGCCGGATCTTCTGTCTAACTTTGGAAAAAGCCTTTTGAGGATCGTTTCCAAAGTTACACACAGACTGAACAGCACTTAAGTCGGAGTATCTCTTTTGAGGATAACCCCCTCTGTGTATAAGTTACTCCTGACCCCCAAACTCTGTGCGTTACTTACTCCTGACCCCTGATCTCTGTGTGTTACTAACTCCTGACCTCTGATCTCTGTGTGTTATTTACTCCTGACCTCTGATCTCTGTGCATTAGTTACTCCTGATCTCTGTGTGTTACTTACTCCTAACCTCTGATTTATGTCCATTATTTACTCCTGACCCCTGATCTCTGTGTGTTAGTTACTCCTGACCTCTGATCTCTGTGCATTACTTACTCCTGACCCTTGATCTCTGTGCATTACTTACACCTGACCCCTGATTTATGTCCATTAGTTACTCCTGACCCCTGATCTCTGTGCATTAGTTACACCTGATCTCTGTGCATTACTTACTCCTGACCCCTGAACTCTGTGTATTAGTTACTCCTGACCCCCAAACTCTGTGTGTTACTTACTCCTGACCCCTTATCACTGTGCACTACTTACACCTGACCTCTGATCTCTGTGCATTACTTACTTCTGACCCCTTATCACTGTGCATTAGTTACTCCTGACCCCTGATCTCTGTGCGTTAGTTACATCTGATATCTGAACTCTGTGCGTTACCTTATCATGCCCCCTGAACTTACAACGGTGAAATGACACTGTACAAAAATACGTTTTGTTACCCTGGTAGGAGAAGACTGACCCAGTAAGAACTGTAATGTTTAGGGCTTTGGACCTAAAAAGATTGGAACTGCTCAGAAAATCTCAGAAAGACATGTTTCCCCTTCATGGGTATCGGTCTTCTTGCAGACGAGATCTCTGCGAGTATTCAGGGATGAAATGTCGCCGAGTCTCCTTATATCGGTGGATCAAGCGCGGCGTCTGTGACTCCAAATGGGGCATCTTTTGTCAGAGGAATCTCTGCAGCCGACAGATGACAGACATCGGAGACGCCCGTCAAAAGTGAAATGTCAACGCGTAATCGGCGGGACGTTTTGACATGACGGGCGGTTTCTTCATGGACGAGGCGTCATTCACGTGGCACTGAGTGTAACGGACACACGAGCCATGCCAGTTTTCTTCGAGTGAAACAACAAGCTGATTTGTGGCATCTGTCTTCTTACAATTCACCTTTGTCGCAACATTCAGGATTTCTTTATTTCAATATTGGAAGGACTTTCTGTATAATCTTTTTATTGCCCCCGATCACATCCTGGTAGCCTCTTGTTTTTCTTATTCAAGCAAGATGTATGATATATAGCTAAGTGTGTACGGATCCCCCTTCCCAATGATGGAGTTCAGGTGTTTCCAGTCCTGGCACGACACCCGAAATTTACTGGCGCAGCCACGTTTTTACTGGCATTTCACAAAAGCTATTAAATTACATTTTTAGGTGCAAATTTCAGTATTTAGGCTCCAAATAAGTATGCTAGGCAAGTAGAAATGTAATTTAAGGTAGATAGTAAGGTAAAAAAAACATATATTTTTGTTATTTTCGATATAATATGGGCAAATTATTTAGTCACATCACCCCCTGCCTCCACCCCCTCTGCCACCAACACCCCCTGCCTCCATCCCTCTCTGCGGTGCCACAATCTCCCTCTGCCTCCAATCTCCCCCAGGCCCCCTGCCTCCAATCACCCCCTGCCTCCATCGTCCCCTGCCTCCATCCTCCTCTGTGGTGCCACCAACAACCCCTGTCTCCATCCCCCACCCTCTGCGGTGCCGCCATCCCCCTCTGCGGTGACACCAACACTCCCTGCCTCCAATCACCCCCTGCCACTAACACTCCCTGCCTCCAATGTCCATGCGCAGTTCCAAGCCGAACCGATCTCGGCTATTTTCACTGGCACATTCCCGCAACCACGGACATTTACGAACGGTGGAAAAAAGTGCCCGTTTTTACGAACTGTCCGTAAAAATACAGACGGTTGACAACACTGAGTGTCAGGCAGGGAGCCCTGACCTCATCAATGCTGACCACCTCTGGGACAAATTGGAACACTGACTGAGAGCCGGGTCCTCTCATCCAAAATCAGTACCTGACCTCACAAATGGGCACAAATTCCCACAGACACTCCAAAGTCTTGTGGAAAGCCTTCCCAGATAGAGTGGAGAATGGTATAGACATAAAAGGAGGGCATCTCCATTATCGTGGTCATGGAGGAATGTTATATTAATGGCCATGAGATGTCTAGCTCCATAAATACATGGTTTGACCAGTTTGGTAAAGAGGACCTCGAGTGTCCTGGAGAGCCCTGACCTCAACCCTACTGAACACCTTTAGGATCAATTGGAATGTTGATGGTGAGCCAGGTCTTCTCATCCAATATCAGTACCTGACCTCACAAATGGGCACAAATTCTCACAGACACCCTCCAAAATCTTGTGGAAAGCCTTCCCATAAGAGTGGAGGATGACATCATCACAACAAGAGGGAACAACTCCCCCCAACATATTATTGACCATGGTTTCAGATTGGGATGTTCAGCAAGCTCATATAGGTGAGATGACCAGGTGTCTATAAACCTTTTATCTATATAGTGTAACTAAGTAAGGTAGTTTGGTTGTTTTTCGTCTACCCTACATGAGTAGAAGTTCCCAAAGACACACTATAAACTCTTATGGAAAGCCACAGTGGACGGGGAAACTCCATATTAATGACCATGGGGATTGAGGGGCTACTCCATATTAATGACCATGGAAGTTGGGGGGCAACCCTATATTAAAGGCCTTGGAAGTGTGTGTGTGGGGGGGGGGCAACTCTGTATTAATGGCCATGGTTTTGTAATGTGATGCCCAGCAAGGGTCGTCATATAGGTGTGAGGGTCAAGTGTCCATAACTGTTGTCCATAGAGTGTACTTCTGCGCTCAGAATCATATTGCGCAATGCTGATATATGACTTATTGCTTCATGTGATGTGAGTATAGTCTATTGGGTCAATGAGTTTATTGATTGGGTCTTTTGGGACGATGGAAGTGGGGAAGCAACGCCATATAAATGTCCATGGGGGTTGGGTGGTAACTCTATATTAAGGACCATGGAAGTTGGGGGGCAACTCCGTATTAAGGGCCATGGGGGTTGGGTGGTAACTATATATTAAGGACCATGGAAGTTGGGGGGCAACTCCGTATTAAGGGCCATGGGTGTTGTGTGGCAACTCTATATTAAGGACCATGGAGGTTGAGGGGGGTAACTCAGTATTTTGGGGGTTGGGTGGTAACTCTATATTAAGGACCATGGAAGTTGAGGGGGCAACTCCATATTAATGGCCATGGGGGGTTGTGTGGCAACTCTATATTAAGGACTATGGAGGTGGGTGGGCATGGTAATGGTCATGGTTTTGGAATAGGATGTCCAGCAAGGGTTGTCATATTGGTGTAAGGGCCAAGTGTCCATAACTGTTGTCCATAGGGTGTACTTCTGTACTTGCTTCATATGATGTGAGTATAGTGGATTGGGTTAATGATTTTATTGATTGGGTCCATTGGGACGATGGAAGTGGGGAAGCAATGCCATATAAATGTCCATGGGGGTTGTGTGGCAACTCTATATTAAGGACCATGGAACTTGAGGGGCAACTCCATATTAAGGGCCATGTGGGTTGGGTGGTAACTCTATATTAAGGACCATGGAAGTTGGGGGGGGGGGCAACTCCATATTAATGGCCACGGGGGGTTGTGTGGCAACTCTATATTAAGGACTATGGAGGTGGGTGGGCAATTCCATAGTAATGGCCATGGTGAGTTTATAGATTGGGTCCATTGGGGCGATGGAAGTGGGGGAGCAACTCCATATGAATGTCCATGGGTGTTGGGTGGTAACTCTATATTAAGGACCATGGAAGTTGAGGGGGCAACTTAGTATTATGGGCCATGGGGGTTGGGTGGTAACTTTATATTAAGGACTTCAGAGGTGGGTGGGCAATTCCATAATAATGGCCATGGTTTTGGAATAGAACATCCAGCAAGCTCATCTAGGTGTGAGGGTCGGGTGTGTGAGGGTCAGGTGTCCATAACTGTTGTCCATAGAGTGTACTTCTCTACTCAGAATCATGTTGCGTAATGCTGATATATGATTTATTGCTTCATAGGACATGAGTATAGTTGATTGGGTCAATGAGTTTAATGATTGGGTCCATTGGGGCGATGGAAGTGGGGGAGCAACTCCATATAAATGTCCATGGGGGTTGGGTGGTAACTCTATATTAAGGACCATGGAAGTTGGGGGCAACTCCATATTAAGGGCCATGGGGGTTGGGTGGTAACTCTATATTAAGGACCATGGAAGTTGGGGGCAACTCCATATTAAGGGCCATGGGGGTTGGGTGGTAACTCTATATTAAGGACCATGGAAGTTGGGGGGCAACTCTGTATTAATTGGCCATGGGGGGTTGTGTGGCAACTCTATATTAAGGACTATGGAGGTGGGCATGGTAATGGTCATGGTTTTGGAATAGGATGTCCAGCAAGGGTTGTCATATTGGTGTGAGGGTCAAGTGTCCATAACTGTTGTCCATAGAGTGTACTTGCTTCATATGATGTGAGTATAGTGGATTGGGTCAATGAGTTTATTAATTGGGTCCATTGGGACGATGGAAGTGGGGAAGCAACGCCATATAAATGTCCATGGGTGTTATGTGGCAACTCTATATTAAGGACCATGGAAGTTGAGGGGCAACTCCATATTAAGGGCCATGGGGGTTGGGTGGTAACTCTATATTAAGGACCATGGAAGTTGGGGGGGGGGGCAACTCCATATTAATGGCCATGGGGGTTTGTGGCAACTCTATATTAAGGACTATGGAGGTGGGTGGGCAATTCCATAGTAATGGCCATGGTGAGTTTATAGATTGGGTCCATTGCGGCGATGGAAGTGGGGGAGCAACTCCATATGAATGTCCATGGGTGTTGGGTGGTAACTCTATATTAAGGACCATGGAAGTTGAGGGGGCAACTTAGTATTATGGGCCATGCGGGTTGGGTGGTAACTCTATATTAAGGACTACAGAGGTGGGTGGGCAATTACATAATAATGGCCATGGTTTTGGAATAGAACATCCAGCAAGCTCATCTAGGTGTGAGGGTCGGGGGTGTGAGGGTCTGGTGTGTGAGGGTCAGGTGTGTGAGTGTCGGGTCTGTGAGGCCCGGTCAGGTGTGTGAGGGTCAGGTGTGTGAGGGTCAGGTGTGTGAGGGTCAGGTGTGTGAGGGTCGGATGTGTGAGGGTCGGGTGTGTGAGGGTCGGGTGTGTGAGGGTCGGGTGTGTGAGGGTCGGGTGTGTGAGGGTCGGGTGTGTGAGGGTCGGGCGTGTGAGGGTCGGGCGTGTGAGGGTCGGGGGTGTGAGGGTCGGGCGTGTGAGGGTCAGGGGTGTGAGGGTCAGGCGTGTGAGGGTCAGGCGTGTGAGGGTCAGGCGTGTGAGGGTCGGGGGTGTGAGGGTCGGGCGTGTGAGGGTCAGGCGTGTGAGGGTCGGGCGTGTGAGGGTCGGGCGTGTGAGGGTCGGGGGTGTGAGGGTCGGGGGTATGAGGGTCTCGTGTGTGTGAGGGTCGGGTGTCCATAACTCTTGTCCATAGATTCTCCTTCTCTACTCAGAATCGTATTGCGATTTGGTAATGCTGTCCTATGGACTCATGCGACTCAAGTTTTATTGATTGTGTCCACTTTAAGAAATGTTCACAAATTCACCCAAAATCCAGAAGGAAAACCGGAGCGCGGTTTATGTAAAATATTGAAGGGTAACGGAGATAAATATATCAAATGTTATGCAGACAGAATAATAGAACGCGAATCTGATCCATACTCCGCATCATTTGGTAGATTGGTGAATGGCACTTTGACAGAACGATATTATTGCGGCAGATGGAACCAGATAAATGTTGGGGGAAAAAATAATTCCTGAATTCAAAAAGCCCAAATTACCTGGAAGTTCTCGATTTAATTACAATATTTGATGTAAAATAATTTGCTACTCGAGGTTTAAAGGGAAACTGTAAAGTTGTTGGATCCATTGTTGTTTTTTTTTTTTTTTTTTATGTGGATTAAAGCCGAAACTAAACTCTCTCAATCAACATTGACTGTCTGTAATCCTCATGCTGCTCTCATTAGTAAATAGAAAGGAGATTATATTGCTTGTTTTATACCTCTTATTACATTTATTTGGTTGCTTCCTGGTTTCTGACCTAATCTAAAATGACGTCCTACATCCCAGTGTCCCGCAACCTGCACTGTGCCCCACTGACCTGTGCTGTGTCTTTCTCCCTGCCCCCCCGGACTGGGCCCTTTGTGTTAATTAGCCTTTGGATTATGGCGTGTTTTCTTATTGTTTAAAATAGATTTTATTGAACATACTAATATACACCGCATATACTCGAGTAGAAGACGAGTTTTTCAGCACATTTTCTTTGTGCTGAAAATGCCCCCCTTGGCTTATACTCGAGTCACCTTTTTGCGCCTGATCTCCTGGACTTTGGGGACCCGGTTACCGGCCGGCTGTAGGTCCCCTGGACCCAAAACTGGCACACATATAGCCCCCCCTCTTCCTCTACAAGTGTGCAAAGTTTGTTGTCCGGGGGACCTACGGCCGGGGAGCACCGATTTTTCAAAGTCAGGCACCCCTTCCATAGACTCCCATGTTAAACAGTCATTTCTCCGGTGACTTTGGGGACCCGGTACCGGCCGGTCGTAGGTCCCCTGGACCCGGAACTTGGCACACATGTAGCCCCATTTATAGACTCCCATGTTAAACGTCAGTCTAGTCATGGACACAGTGAGGCATGGGCACAGTGAGGCATGGGCACAATGAAGCATGGACACAGTGAGGCAAAGTGAGGCATGCAGATGGACACCCTAGGCTTATACTCGAGTCAATAAGTTTTCCCAGTCTTTTGTGGTAAAATTAGGTGCCTCGGCTTATATTCGAGTATATACGGTATTAGCTAGATTCACGTACGGCGGTGTATCTTTATGTCTGCTTGGCGCATCCCATTTGCACTACGCCGACGTAAGATAGTGAGGCAAGTACTGTATTCACAAAGCACTTGCCTCCTAAGTTACGTCGGCGTAGCGCAAATGGCCCGGCGTAACCCCGCCTAATTCAAAGTAGGCAGGTAGGGGGCGTGTTGTATGGTAATGAATCGTGACCCCATGTAAATGAGGGCCGTTTGTACGGCGCATGCGCGCGCATGCTCAGAATCACGTCGGAAATACTCAATGCTTTCGACGTGAACGTCACCTACGTCCAGCCCCATTCACGTACGGCTTACGCAAACGACGTAAAATACGCCGGCTGTTCCGTCGTCCATACCTTGCATGGGCTGCGCCATCTTTTTGGTGGTTTATCTTTACGCCTGAAAAACGCCTTACGTCAACAGCATATCGGGCACAAGTACGTTCGTGAATCGGCGTATCCTGCTAATTTACATATTCTAGGCGTAAATCCACGTACACGCCCCTAGCGGCCAGCGTAAATATGCAGCTAAGATACGACGGCGTAGGAGATTTACGCCGGTCGTATCTTAGCAACATTTAAGCGTATCTCAGTTTAAAGATACGACGTTTAAAGATACGACGGCGCGGATTCGGACTTACGACTGCGTATCTACTGATACGCCGACGTAAGTCTTACTGAATCCGGCTATATATGTTTCATTTGATCAACTATTGATACTTTAATTCTTGAGCGGAGGTGCGTAAATTGGGGCAGGATGGTAGGGGCCCCAGTGTATTACTTTGCCCAGGGGCCCATGATGCTATTTTTTTGGGGAAGAATTTGTTTGTGACTTGCGTATCTCTCTGCGGCCGTCTGAAGAGAAAAAAATAAAGATATATTTTAGATTAAAGACGATGTTTGTTCTCATGTCCTCAATGACTAATCCAGAGCCGGACTGACTCACTACAAAACAACTGTATTTTCTCTCAGAAAATTGCTTCACTGCGATCTGAAGGGGAGAAAATACATTGGGAAAGTACAAAGGACACAAAAATGTCAGGAGCCGAGGAGCCGAGGAGCCGGGGGGGGGGGGGGAGGGCGGGGGAGCCGGGGGGGACGGTGGAGTTCTTGGAGGCATCTGTAGAAGGATTACGGGAAGGAGGCCAGAGATATCGATTCCTTTCTCCGGTGATTCGGACAGAATATTTTGTTCGGAGTTGAAGAGTGTGAAATGGAAAAAAAAAGCCTAAAGAAAGATTACTAAAATAAATGCTACAAAAAAGGAATCTGGCTGATCTGATTCACTTTAGTGAGCTGGTAAAGGGGTTCAAAGGGGCACTGGGGACCGCCGGTAAACGGGGTGAAGTTCTGCTTCTAGGATTTAAAGATGAGGCAAAAACAACCCTTCTATTGGAGACCGTCCAACACCAGTGCCTGACCTCACACATGCTCTTCTGGAAGAATGGTCAAATATTCCCATAGACACACCCCTTAACCCCGTGGACAGTCATCCCGTAGACACGCCTCTAAACCTTGTGGACAGTCTTCTCATAGACACACCCCTAAACCTTGTGGACAGTCTTCCCATAGACACACCCCTAAGCCTTGTGGACCGCCTTCCCATAGACACACCCCTAAACCTTGTGGACAGCCTTCCCATAGACACGCCCCTAAACCTTGTGGACAGTCTTCCCATAGACTCACCCCTAAACCTTGTGGACAGTCTTCCCATAGACACACCCCTAAGCCTTGTGGACCGCCTTCCCATAGACACACCCCTAAACCTTGTGGACAGTCTTCCCATAGACACACCTCTAAACCTTGTGGACCGCCTTCCCATAGACACACCCCTAAATCTTGTGGACAGACCTTCCCATAGACACACCCCTAAACCTTGTGGACAGTCTTCCCATAGACACACCCCTAAATCTTGTGGACCGCCTTCCCATAGACACACCCCTAAACCTTGTGGACCGCCTTCCCATAGACACACCTTTAGACTGGGATGTCATTAAAGTTCATGTGTGTGTAAAGGCAGGTGTCCCAATACTTTTGGCAATATAGTGTATATGGCGGAAGCCCTATGGCCCCATCAGAGCGACCACTTAAAAACTCCGAACTTACGTGGGGTGGCTTCTGCTGCTGCACAAGCGGCCCCTCTGATTGGGCGGGGGAGGGCAGAGAGGGTGGAGGGAAGATTACTGTACAAGCGGCCCCTCTGATTGGGCGGGGGAGGGCAGAGAGGATGGAGGGAAGATTACTGCACAAGCGGCCCCTCTGATTGGGCGGGGGAGGGCAGAGAGGATGGAGGGAAGATTACTGTACAAGCGGCCCCTCTGATTGGGCAGGGGAGTGCAGAGAGGATGGAGGGAAGATTACTGTACAAGCACCCCCTCTGATTGGGCGAGGGGGGGCAGAGAGGATGGAGGGAAGATTACTGTACAAGCACCCCCTCTGATTGGGCGGGGGAGGGCAGAGAGGATGGAGGGAAGATTACTGTACAAGCGGCCCCTCTGATTGGGTGGGGGAGGGCAGAGAGGGTGGAGGGAAGATTACTGTACAAGCGGCCCCTCTGATTGGGCGGGGAAGGGCAGAGAGGATGGAGGGAAGATTACTGTACAAGCGGCCCCTCTGATTGGGCGGAGGAGGGCAGAGAGGGTGGAGGGAAGATTACTGCACAAGCGGCCCCTCTGATTGGGCGGAGGAGGGCAGAGAGGGTGGAGGGAAGATTACTGCACAAGCGGCCCCTCTGATTGGGCGGAGGAGGGCAGAGAGGGTGGAGGGAAGATTACTGCACAAGCGGCCCCTCTGATTGGGCGGGGGAGGGCAGAGAGGGTGGAGGGAAGATTGCTGTACAAGCGGCCCCTCTGATTGGGCGGGGGAGGACAGAGAGGATGGAGGGAAGATTGCTGTACAAGCGGCCCCTCTGATTGGGCGGGGGAGGGCAGAGAGGGTGGAGGGAAGATTACTGCACAAGCGGCCCCTCTGATTGGGCGGAGGAGGGCAGAGAGGGTGGAGGGAAGATTGCTGTACAAGCGGCCCCTCTGATTGGGCGGGGGAGGGCAGAGAGGGTGGAGGGAAGATTGCTGTACAAGCGGCCCCTCTGATTGGGCGGGGGAGGGCAGAGAGGATGGAGGGAAGATTACTGTACAAGCGGCCCCTCTGATTGGGCGGGGGAGGGCAGAGAGGATGGAGGGAAGATTACTGTACAAGCGGCCCCTCTGATTGGGCGGGGGAGGGCAGAGAGGATGGAGGGAAGATTACTGTACCGGGCCCGTGACCCACGGCTGGGTACTAGCACAGAACGTACCTGTACGTGCTTGTGCCCAGCCGTGCCATTCTGCCGACGTAAATGTGCAGGAGGCGGTCCTTAAGTGGTTAAGCGACAGAAGAACAATCAGAAGAGAACGAAAAATTTAAGGAAAAAACGCTAAAAGAACCTCCTAATCTTCAACATTCTCGGCAGCAGTGGCGGCCGGTGCTGCAGTGTCGGGGGGGGGGGGGGGCAAACAAAACCCGCACCAATCGCGACCAATCCATAGGGAGGATTGGAATGGGGGGTAACTAGATGCGCAAACCACACTATTAAATACTAAATAACGGATGGGCTACAGCAGCAGCCACAACGATTGGGTGTTCACACACTTATAACAGTAATGGAAGGTAATGTGTTGGGGCGCTCGCTAATTAGGAATAATAATTAGTAAATAAATAATCTAAAGTCCCAGAATGAAAAATCCCATGCAATTTCCGTGCACTAAGTGCATGACAGAATACAACATGAAAAATGTGCAGCACTGAGGTGCATGATGGGTAATAAGCGCTAATCAGGTGCATCCATACATTGAAAATAAATTCAGCAAACGGCGCTGGATGTGCAAAATAAGTCCAATATAAACAATAAAAATAAATATCTTCATGCAATTGTGCAAAAACGCATTGAAAGTGCAAAAAAAATAAATAAAAAAAGATCAAAAATCCAAACATGCAAAAAAAAATGTAAAAAGTAAATTCCACAACGTTTTCCAAATGCGCAGTGCTCAGAAAGTGCTTCACTCCCCACGTGGCCAGTCTCACCAGCCTTAAAAGGGATACAAGAGTTACGGGTTAAAGATCTCAGATGAAATATTGCACAGGTCCATATTTTGTAAAAAAAATAAACAATAAAACAAAAAAAAAAAAAAAAACTGTTTTGTCTTTCTTAAAAATATTATTATATCAAGCTAAATAGTACACAAAAAAAAAAAATTATCAAATGGATACAAAAGTTATGGGTTAAAGATCTCAGATGAAATGTTGCACAGGTCCATATTTTCAAAAAAAAAAACAAAAAAAAAAAAACAATAAAACAAAAAAATAATTTAATTAAAAAACAACCGTTTTGTCTTTCTTAAAAAAAATATTATAGCAAGCTAAATAGTACATAAAAACAAAACAAAAAAAACAAACAACAAAATTATCAAATGGATACAAAAGTTATGGGTTAAAGATCTCAGATGAAATATTGCACAGGTCCATATTTTGTAAAAAAAATAAACAATAAAACAAAATAAAAAAATAAATAAAAAAAACTGTTTTGTCTTTCTTAAACATATTATTATAGCAAGCTAAATAGTACACAAAAAAAACAAAAAAAAAACAAAAAAAATGATCAAATGGATACAAAAGTCATGGGGTAAAGATCTCAGATGAAATATTGCACAGGTCCATATTTTGTAAAAATAAATAAATAAACAATAAAACAAAATAAAAAATGAAATAAAAAAAATTGTTTTGTTTTTCTTAAAAAAATATTATAGCACGCTAAATAGTACATAAAAAGCAAAAAAACATTACAAATGATCAAATGGATACAAAAGTTATGGGTTAAAGATCTCAGATGAAATATTGCACAGGTCCATATTTTGTAGAAAAAATTAAAAATAAATAAACAATAAAACAAAATAAAACATTAAATAAAAAAAACAGTTTTGTCTTTCTTAAAAAATTATTATAGCAAGCTAAATAGTACACACAAAACAAACAAACAAAAAAAAAACATTAAAAATGATCAAATGGATACAAAAGTTATGGGTTAAAGATCTCAGATGAAATGTTGCACATGTCCATATTTTGTAAAAATAAATAAATAAACAATAAAACAAAAATATATATATAAATAAAAATTGTTTTGTCTTTCTTAAAAAAATATTATAGCAAGCTAAATAGTACATTAAAAAAAACATTAAAAATGATAAAATGGATACAAAAGTTACGGGTTAAAGATCTCAGATGAAATATTGCACAGGTCCATATTTTGTAAAAATATATAAATAAACAATAAAACAAAATAAAAAATTAAATAAAAAAACTGTTTTGTCTTTCTTAAAAAAATATTATAGCACGCTAAATAGTACATAAAAAAAAAAACATTAAAAATGATAAAATGGATACAAAACTTACGGGTTAAAGATCTCAGATGAAACAATGCACAGGTCCATATTTTGTAAAAAAATAAAAAATAAATAAACAATAAAACAAAATAAAAAATGTAATGAAAAAACTGTTTGTCTTTCTTAAAAAATTATTATAGCACGCTAAATAGTACATAAAAAACAAACAAACAACCAAAAAAACCCCATTAAAAATGATCAATTGGATACAAAAGTTGTGGGTTAAAGATTTCAGATGAAATATTGCACAGGTCCATATTTTGTAAAAAAAAAAAAAAAAAAAAAAATAATTAAATTAAAAAAACAACTGTTTTGTCTTTCTTAAAAAAAATATTATAGCAAGCTAAATAGTACATAAAAACAAAACAAAAAAAAACAAACAAAAAAATGATCAAATGGATACAAAAGTTTTGGGTTAAAGATCTCAGATAAAATATTGAACAGGTCCATATTTTGTAAAAATAAATAAATAAACAATAAAACAAAATAAAAAATTAAATAAAAAAACAGTTTTATCTTTCTTAAAAAATTATTATAGCACGCTAAATAGTACATAAAAAAACAAACAAACAAAAAAAACATTAACAATGATCAAATGGATACAAATGTTATGGGTTAAAGATCTCAGATGAAATATTGCACAGGTCCATATTTTGTAAAACATAAATAAACAATAAAACAAAATAAAAATAAAAATAAAAAAAACTGTTTTGTCTTTCTTAAAAATATTATTATAGCAAGCTAAATAGTACACAAAAAAAAATAAATAATAATAATTATCAAATGGATACAAAAGTTATGGGTTAAAGATCTCAGATGAAATATTGCACATGTCCATATTTTGTAAAAATAAATAAATAAACAATAAAACAAAAATATATATATATAAATAAAAATTGTTTTGTCTTTCTTAAAAAAATATTATAGCAAGCTAAATAGTACATAAAAAAAAACATTAAAAATGATAAAATGGATACAAAAGTTATGGGTTAAAGATCTCAGATGAAATATTGCACAGGTCCATATTTTCTAAAAAAAAATAAACAATAAAACAAAATAAAAAAATAAATAAAAAAAACCTGTTTTGTCTTTCTTAAAAAAATTATTATAGCAAGCTAAATAGTACACAAAAAAAACAAAAAAAACAAAAAAATAATTATCAAATGGATACAAAAGTTATGGGTTAAAGATCTCAGATGAAATATTGCACAGGTCCATATTTTGTAAAAAAAAATAAAAAAACAATAAAACAAAAAAATTATTAAAAATTTAAAAAAAACTGTTTTGTCTTTCTTAAAAAAAATATTATAGCAAGGTAAATAGTACATAAAAAAACAAAAAAAAAACATTAAAAATGATAAAATGGATACAAAAGTTATGGGTTAAAGATCTCAGATGAAATATTGCACAGGTCCATATTTTGTAAAAATAAATAAACAATAAAACAAAATAAAAAAATAAATAAAAAAAACCTGTTTTGTCTTTCTTAAAAAAATTATTATAGCAAGCTAAATAGTACACAAAAAAAACAAAAAAAACAAAAAAATAATTATCAAATGGATACAAAAGTTATGGGTTAAAGATCTCAGATGAAATATTGCACAGGTCCATATTTTGTAAAAAAAAATAAAAAAACAATAAAACAAAAAAATTATTAAAAATTTAAAAAAAACTGTTTTGTCTTTCTTAAAAAAAATATTATAGCAAGCTAAATAGTACATAAAAACAAAACAAACAAAAAATGATCAAATAGATACAAAAGTTACGGGTTAAAGATCTCAGATGAAATATTGCACAGGTCCATATTTTGTTAAAAAAAAAAAAATCGATAAAAAAATAAAAAAATAAATAAAACAAATAAATACATAATAGTCTTGTCTTTAAAAAAAAAAATCAATTATAGCAAGCTGACAAATCCTCCAATTTTTTTTCAGCTGACCTGAAGGATTTACATTTTTTTATTATTTTTTGATAAACAAAATAGATTTTTTTATTTCTTGATTATTTTCTTGATCTTATCGACCTCTTCTCTCCTCGCCATGGTAAATAATAAAAAAAAAAAGGCCTTGAATATTCTAGAACGGCGCTGTCCTCGTCCCCCGCCAGCGTCTCGCGTTAAGCTGCCAGCTCTCAGAAAATTGCACTCCTATCTATATCTTCTTTCGGCGGACTTTTTACCAAGTCCCCGGCGAGCCCTGGAAGGCGGAATGTGACACCGCGCCATCGATCGCTCCTGATAAACTTCCCGCTCCGCGTAATGAGCCCATAAGTGTTATATAAATTATTACTTCATATGGATTTTATTTTTATATTTTTTTCCTCTTAAGTCTGCTATTTCAGGAGCGCTCGGTTTATCCCGTCTTCTGCGAGGCGTATCGCAAAAAAAAATAATAATACGAAATACGGAACGGCGCAGAAAAGAAAAAATCCCCGCCGTTTATAAGAAGGGAATTAAGGGCTTCGGGGAGAAGTATTGATGGGAGATGCAGATACAAAGGATTACCGAGGTTCTGATAATCCAGTGAGAGGCGCATTAGAGGAGGTGTCAGCGGCAGGTGACCGACGTGCGATCAAAGGACATCGAACGCCGCGCAATTCTCATTTTATTTCCTGACCTTTTCTGGCACTTTTTGTTTACAAGTTTAAATCCGTATTTTTTTGCTAGTTACCCCCAAACATTAAGGGCCAGATCCACAAAAGAATTCCGCCGGCGTATCTATTGATACGCCGGCGTAATTTTAAATTTCCCGCGTCGTATCTTTGTTTTGTATCTACAAAACAAGATACGACGGCATCTCGGAGGGATCCGACAGGCGTACGTCTTAGTACGCCGTCGGATCTTAAATGCAATTTTTCAGCGGCCGCTAGGTGGCGTTTCCGTTGAATTCCGCGTCGAGTATGCAAATTATCTAGTTACCGCGATCCACGAACGTACGTACGGCCGGCGCATTTTTTTTACATCGTTTGCGTTCGGCTTTTTCCGGCGTATAGTTAAAGCTGCTGTTATGAGACGTACTCAATGTTAAGTATGGCCGTCGTTCTCGCCTCGCATTTTGAATTTTTTACGTCGTTTGCGTAAGTCGTTCGCGAATAGGGATTTGCGTAGAATGACGTCACCGTCTTAAACATTGGCTTGTTCTGGTTTCATTTCAAGCATGCGCACTGGGATACCCCCACGGACAGCGCATGCGCAGTTAAAAAAAAACGTTGTTTACGTCGGGTCAAGATGTATTTACATAAAACACGCCCCCATCACGCCCCCATCATTTGAATGCCGCGCAATTACGCCGCCAAAGATACACTATGCCGCCGTAACTTACGGCGCGGATTCTTTGTGGATTTGAAAAAAAGCTAAGGCGGCGTAGTGTATCTTAGATATGCTGCTACGCTGCGCCCGGCGGAGAGAAGCGCTGAGGTACGTGGATCTGCCCCTATATATGTATATCTATATATAGAGTATCTCACAAAAGTAAGTACACCCCTCCCGTTTGTGTAAATCTTTCCTTGTATCTTTTCATGTGACAACACTGAAGAAATGACACTTTGTATCTACAATGTTGTGTAGTGAGTGTACAGCTTGTATTGTTACAGATTTTATTACACTTTTTTTTTAACCACGTAAGGACCGCCGCACGCCAATATATGTCGGCAGAATGGCACGGCTGGGCACATGGAAGTATACGTCCCCTTTAAGAGCCCAGCCGCAGGCCGCAAGCGCGCCACCACCGGCGCGCTCGCGACCCAGTCCGAAGCTCCATGACCGCGTCCGCGGGACCCGATCGCCGTCAGTGTTCCACGATCGGGTCACAGCTGAAGAACGTGGAGAGGTGAGTGTAAACACAGCTTCCCCGTTCTTCACTGTGGCGCTGTCACTGATCGTCTGTTCCCTGATATAGGGAAAGACGATCAATGACGTCACACGTCCAGCCCCGCCCCCCTACAGTTAGAAACACATATGAGGTCACACTTAACCCTTACAGTAGCCCCTAGTGGTTAACCCCTTCACTACCAGCGTCATTTTCACACATTTTTATAGCACTTTTCGCCGTGAAAATGACAATGGTCCCAAAAATGTGTCAAAAGTGTCCGAAGTGTCCGCCACAATGTCGCCGTCACGAAAAAAAATCGCTGATCGCCGCCATTACTAGTAAAAAAAAAAATTATTAATAAAAATGCCATAAAACTATCCCCTATTTTGTAGTTGCTATGGCCCAGATCCACGTACCTCGGCGCATCTTTAAGTCCGGCGTAGCGTAACTCAGATACACTACGCCGCCGTAACTTACAGCGTATTTTCCGTATCCACAAAGAATTTGCGCCGTAAGTTACCGCAGCGTAGTGTAACTGTGTTGGCGTAAGGGCGCGCAATTCAAATGGATAAGATGTGGGCGTGTTTATGGTAATTCCTATTGACCCCACGTAAATAACGTTTTTTCTTTAACGGCGCATGCGCCGTCCGTGGGGGTATCCCAGTGCGCATGCTCGAAATCACGCCGCAAATAGTCAATGCTTTCGACGTGAACGTAATTTACGCAAAGCCCTATTCGCGAACGTTTTACGCAAACGACGTACACGACGGAAAATTCTACGCTGGCCTGACGTCCATACTTAACATTGGATACGCCTCATATAGCAGGGGTAACGTTACGCCGAAAAAAGCCTTACGGAAACGACGTACAAAAATGCGCCGGGCGGACGTACGTTTGTGGATTGGCGTATCTAGCTAATTTGCATGCTCGACGCGGAAATCGACGGAAGCGCCACCTAGCGGCCAGCGTAAATATGCAAATATTAGATCCGACGGCGTACTAAGACGTACGTCAGTCGGATCTAGCCCAGCTTCAGGCGTATTGTGGATACAAAACAAAGATACGCCGGAGCATCCTAGAAGTTACGCGGCGTATCAATAGATACGCCAGCGTAACTGCTTCGTGGATCCGGGCCTATAACTTTTGCGCAAACCAATCAATAAACGCTTAAGGCGATTTTTTTTACCAAAAATATGTAGAAGAATACGTATCGGCCTAAATTGAGGGGAAAAAAACTTTTTTTTATATATTTTTGGGGGATATTTATTATAGCAAAAAGTAAAAAATATTGCATTTTCTTTTCAAAATTGTTGCTCTATTTTTGTTTATAGCGCAAAAAATAAAAACCGCAGAGGTGATCAAATACCACCAAAAGAAAGCTCTATTTGTGGGGAAAAAAGGACGCCAATTTTGTTTGGGAGCCACGTCGCACAACCGCGCAATTGTCAGTTAAAGCGACGCAGTGCCGAATTTGTCCTGATTAGCTGTGATTGGTTCGGCCTGTACCATGTGATCACTGTGACCAATCACAGCTAGTGACACAATGGAGGTTATATACAAAAGGCAAATCCACTTTGCACTGGAAGTGCAGTCGCTGTAGATCTGAGGAGGATATGCAAGGAAAATAAAAAACAGCATTTTAGCCTGCACATGGATTGGATGATAAAATCAGCAGAGCTTCCTCTCATTTCAGAGCTTCCCCTCAGATCTACAGCGACTGCACTTGCAGTGCACTTTGTAGTGCAGAGTGGATTTCCCTTTAGTAAATCAACCCCAATGGGTTGTTTTTGTTGTGATTAGCTGTGATTGGCCCTGTCTGTACCATGTGATCACTGTGACCAATCACAGCTAGGAACACAATGGGGGTTATTTACGAAAGGCAAATCCACTTGGCAGTGCAGTCGCTGTAAATCTGAGGGGAAGATCTGAAATGAGGGGAAGCTCTGCTGATTTTATTATCCAATCATGTGCAGGCTAAAATGCTGTTTTGTTTATTTTCCTTGCATGTCCCCCTCGGATCTACAGCGACTGCACTTCCAAGTGCACTTGCAATGCACTTGTAGCGCACAAAGTGGATTTTTGTTTAGTAAATAACCCCCAATGTGTTGTTTTTGTTATGATTAGCTGTGATTGGCCCTGTCTGTCCCATGTGATCACTGTGGCCGATCACAGCTAGAAACACGATGTGTTGTTTTTGTTCTGATTAGCTGTGATTGGCCCGGTCCATACCATGTGATTACTGTGACCAATCACAGCTAGCACCTGAAATTGCACTGAAAGTGTACTTGGAAGTAGATCCGAGGGGGACAGGCAAGGAAAATTAAAAACAGCATTTTAGCTTGCACATGATTGGATGATAAAATCAGCAGAGCTTCCCCTCATTTCAGATCTACCCCTCAGATTTACAGCGACTGCACTTCCAAGTGCACTTTCAATGCAATTTCAAGAGCACTTTGCCTTTTGCAAATAACCCCCAATGTGTCGTGATTAGCTGTGATTGGACTGGCCTGTACCATGTGATCACTGTGACCAATCACAGCTAGCAACACGCTGTGTTGTTTTTTGTCGTGATTAGCTGTGATTGGACTGGCCTGTACCATGTGATCACTGTGACCAATCACAGCTAGCAACACGCTGTGTTGTTTTTGTCGTGGTTAGCTGCGATTGGACCGGCCTGTACCATGTGATCACTGTGACCAATTACAGCTAGCAACAAAATTGTATCTAATGAATCGCATGAAAGGAAGCCGTCCACTGTTTACAATTGTCATGTTATCTGCTGTGATTGGTCACAGAGATCACATGGTACTGGCCGGGAGCCGGTACAGTGATCAGTACGTCCACTCAGAAGGACGAATAGCCCACCAGGATGTCAATCTGTTATAGGCAGGTGTTAATCATAACAGAAATTCCATTTAGTACCTTGGAAACGCCACGGAATTTGTCTTTTTATTTTATTTGGTGGATTATTATAAAAGGAGGAGGATACTGCCCCTTAATGGGGGGGGGGGGGGTAATATCGATGAAGGCATTTTGATATTTGCATAACTCCTCCCACTGCTTGCATCAGGACAGAGGGCTCCTGAGAGGAGGAGTACTGAGGCCGGGGCTGGGATGTTGTCGGGCTGGCCCCTCCCACAAGCCACGATCTGCCTGCATTGCATAGAGAAGCACAGAGACCCGGTGGTGACATCGTTGGGGATAAAATGAAGTATAGAATAAAAACAGAAAGGTTTTACGCGAATAGCGATAAGGTGGGGGAGGGGGAGGAACCAGAGGAGGCAGATTAAAACACGTCAGCTTTACCAGCCCCCAAAGGAGCCGATTGCATGGATTTCCATAGACAATAATTGGGACTCAAACCCTCTTCAGTCCCGGAAGCCCCTGGCAGAGTTCCTTGTCCCTCTCATCTTATTTTTATGGCGTGCGCCGTATGTGGGCGCCACCTTCCCCGCCGCAGCTGTTTTTTTGTTTTTTTTTTCGCGGACACGTCTTCTTAAACAATTAACTTTGCAATTAGTGTTTTAATTATAGTCGACGGCAGAGGAAGGCGTCCCATCCCCCGGCACGGCTCTGAGCGGGACGAGGGGGAGATCCAGGCCCTACGCCGCCATTTCTGATCCGGCGGGGGGCTGAGCGGTGATTGTTGGACGTAAAGTAGACTGAAAATAGCGCAGCAATGAAATAAGAGGCGTGCTGCAGTTTGCGGCACGTAGGTTGTGTCAAGGCCGGCCCCAGCATAAGAGGCTGCATAGGCAGCTGCCTTAGGGCACCGGGATAGAGGGGGGGGGAGGAGGGAGGGGAAGTGTTAAGGTTTCTGCAATGACACAAAAAAATGGATATTGTATTGTTTGTGTGTACTAGAATTCATTAAAATTAAATAAATAAATAAATAAATAAAATATATATATATATATATATATATATATATATATATATATATATATATATATATATAATTTATTTATTTATTTAATTTTAATGAATTCTAGTACACACAAACAATAAATATATATATATAATTTAATATAATACATAAATATAATATATAATACATTTTTACGTTTATTTTCATTTATTGCTATCACAAAGGGTTAACCAATGTGATAGCTTTGATATGTATATATATCTTACCAAAAAATGGATATTGTATTGCGTTTGTGTGCACTAGAATTCGTTAAAATACAAAATAAAAAATATTGATTAATATAATATATAATTAATAATATATTTTATATCATATAAAAAAATTACACTTTATTTTCATTTATTGCTATCACAAAGGGTTAAACAATGTGATAGCTTATATATATATATATCTTAAACAAAACATGGATATTGTATTGTCTTTGTGTGCACTAGAATTCATTAAAATTAAAAATATATATTATTAAATATAATATATAAATATAATCTATAATGAATCATTTATATTTTATATAATATTTTTTTTTACATTTATTTTCATTCATTGCTATCACAAAGGGTTAACCAATGTGACAGCATATATGTATATATATATATATATATATATATATATATATATATATATATATATATATATATATATATATATATATATATATATAGATATATATATATATATATATATATAGATATATATAGATAGATAGATATATATATATATATAGAGATATATATATATATATAGATATATCTTACCAAATTCTTTTTTATATTGTATTGTGTTTGTGTGCACTATTATATTTATATATTTAATATAATATATTAATATAATATATAATAAATACTATATTTTATATAATATTAAAAAAATTACACTTTATTTTCATGTATTGCTATCACAAAGGTTTAAACAATGTGATAGTATATATATATATCTTACACAAAAAATGAATATTGTATTGTGTTTGTGTGCACTAGAATTCAATAAAATTTAAAATATATATTATTTAATATAATATATAAATATAATATATAATTAATAATATTTTTTTCATTTATTGCTATCACAAAGGGTTAACCAATGTAAGCTATCAAATTGGTTAACCCTTTGTGATAGCAATAAATGAAAAAAATATTATATTATATAAATATAATATATAATATAATATATAAATATTATATATTATATTTATATATTTTATTAAATTATATATATATATATATATATATATATATATATATATATATATATAGATAGATAGATAGATCTTACCAAAAAAATTATATTGTATTGTGTATGTGTGCACTAGAATTCATTACAATTAAATATATATATATATATAATTTAATAAAACATATAAATATAATATATAATATAATATAATATATAATTAATAATATATTTTAAATAATATAATATTTTTTACGTTTATTTTCATTTATTGCTATCACAAAGGGTTAACCAATGTGATAGCTTTTATATGTATATATATATATATATCACTAGAATTCATTAAAATTTGAAAAAGAAAATTACTGAAAATTTGCACTTGATAAATGGCCGTGCAAATAAAAAAATTACAACAGCCACTATTTTATTCTCCAGGGCCTCTACTTTCTCCAAAAAAAAAAAAAATATATATATATAAAATGTTGGGGGGGGTACTAAGTAATTTTTTTAACCAAAAATGCTGATTTTATGACGTGTGTGAAAAACTGTAAAAATGACGCTCTATGGGACCTATTTATACAACTGCAAATGAGCGATTCACCGCTCCATCGCCTGTGAGTGGGCATAGGGAGGGGTCCGTGTCATACAGAGAACCTCCAGAAGGGGGCGCTGCAGTGGCAGAAAAACCCCGGGGCTCCTTTCTCATGGGGCGGACAGGTGGATGACAAAAACAGATGGTTGATCCACAAGCCTCCGACCACCCATCTACAAGCGGACACTCGGGTGAGTGGGATACATTTCCACAGCCATTTTAATGTGACACGCTGAGGCGGCACCACCTGTCCAACTTTTCCATGTAGGTGAATGGGACCCTGTTGTAACCGTGACCAAAACACTTGATTCGCCGTTGCAGATTGGTCCCTAATGCAAAATCACTGTTCGTCAGTAAAAAAGAGAACAAACGGGAAGGTCGTAAAGCTAAAAATTTGCTTTAAGTCTCATTAGTTCCATCTGCTCAACAAGCCATGGAGCTCCACTAACCTTTCCGCCACCCCCAATGAGCCATAATCCATGGAGCTCCACTAATCTATAGACCACCCCCAATGAGCCATAATCCATGGAGCTCCACTTATATACAGACTACCCCCAACAAGCCATGATCCATGGAGCTCCACTAATCTATAGACCACCCCCAACAAGCCATAATCCACAGAGCTCCACTAATCTATAGACCACCCCCAACAAGCCATAATCCATGGAGCTCCACTAATCTATAGACCACCCCCAACAAGCCATAATCCATGGAGCTCCACTAATCTATAGACCACCCCCAACAAGCCATAATCCATGGAGCTCCACTAATCTATAGACCACCCCCAACAAGCCATGATCCATGGAGCTCCACTAATCTATAGACCACCCCCAACAAGACATGATCTATAGAGCACCACTAATCTATAAACCACCCCTAACAAGTTATGATCCATGGAGCTCCACTTATATACAGACTACCCCCAACAAGCCATAATCCATGGAGCTCCACTAATCTATAGACCACCCCCAACAAGCCATGATCCACAGAGCTCCACTAATCTATAGACCACCCCCAACAAGCCACAATCCACGGAGGTCCACTAATCTTTAGACCACCCCCAATGAGCCATGATCCATGGAGTTCCATTAATCTATAGACCACCCTTAACAAGCCACAATCCACGGAGATCCACTAATCTATAAAATAGCCCCAACAAGCCATGATCCATGGAGCTCCACTAATCTATAGACCACCCCCAACAAGCCATGATCCATGGAGCTTCACTAATCTATAGACCACCCCAAACAAGCCATGATCTATGGAGCTCCACTAATCTATAGACTGCCCCCAACGAGCCATGATCCATGGAGCTCCACTAATCTATAGACTGCCCCCAACGAGCTATGATCCATGGAGCTCCACTAATCTATAGACCACCCCAACGAGCCATGATCCATGGAGCTCCACTAATCTATAGACCACCCCTAACAAGCCATGATCCATGGAGCTCCACTAATCTATAGACCACCCCTAACAAGCCATGATCCATGGAGCTCCTCTAATCTATAGACCACCCCCAACAAGCCATGATCCATGGAGCTCCACTAATCTATAGACCACCCTCAACAAGCCATGATCCATGGAGCTCCACTAATCTATAGACCACCCCCAACAAGCCATGATCCATGGAGCTTCACTAATCTATAGACCACCCCAAACAAGCCATGATCCATGAAGCTCCACTAATCTATAGACTGCCCCCAACGAACTATGATCCATGGAGCACCTCTAATCTATAGACCACCCCCAACAAGCCATGATCTATAGAGCACCACTAATCTATAAACCACCCCTAACAAGCCATGATCCATGGAGGTCCACTAATCTATAAACCACCCCTAACAAGCCATGATCCATGGAGCTCCACTAATCTATAGACCACCCCCAACGAGCCATGATCCATGGAGCTCCACTAATCTATAGACCATCCCTAACAAGCCACAATCCACGGAGATCCACTAAGCTATAAAATAGCCCCCCAACAAGCCATGATCCATGGAGCTCCACTAATCTTTAGACCACCCCTAACAAGCCATGATCCATGGAGCTCCCCTAACATATAGACCACCCCTAACAAGCCACGATCCATGGAGCTCCACTAATCTTTAGACCACCCCTAACAAGCCACTATCCATGGAGGTCCACTAATCTATAAACCACCCTTAACAAGCCATGATCCATGAAGCTCCACTAATCTATAGACCACCCCTAACAAGCCACGATCCATGGAGTTCCACTAATCTGTAAACCAGCCCCAACAAGCCATGATCCATGGAGCTCCACTACTCTATAGACCACCCCCAACAAGCCACAATCCATGGAGCTCCACTAATCTATAGACCACCCCTAACAAACCATGATCCATGGAGGTCCACTAATCTAAAGACCACCCCCAACAAGCTATGATCCATGGAGCTCCACTAATCTATAGACCACCCCCAACAAGCCATGATCCATGGAGCTCCACTAATCTAAAGACCACCCCCAACAAGCTATGATCCATGGAGCTCCACTAATCTATAGACCACCCCCAACAAGCCATGATCCATGGAGCTCCACTTATATACAGACTACCCCCAACAAGCCATAATCCACAGAGCTCCGCTAATCTATAGACCACCCCCAACAAGCCATGATCCATGGAGCTCCACTACTCTATAGACCACCCCAAACAAGCCATGATCCATGAAGCTCCACTAATCTATAGACCACCCCCAACAAGACATGATCTATAGAGCACCACTAATCTATAAACCACCCCTAACAAGTTATGATCCATGGAGCTCCACTTATATACAAACTACCCCCAACAAGCCATAATCCATGGAGCTCCACTAATCTATAGACCACCCCCAACAAGCCATGATCCACAGAGCTCCACTAATCTATAGACCACCCCTAACAAGCCACAATCCACGGAGGTCCACTAATCTTTAGACCACCCCCAATGAGCCATGATCCATGGAGTTCCATTAATCTATAGACCACCCTTAACAAGCCACAATCCACGGAGATCCACTAATCTATAAAATAGCCCCAACAAGCCATGATCCATAGAGCTCCACTAATCTATAGACCACCCCCAACAAGCCATAATCCATAGAGCACCACTAATCTATAGACCACCCCCAACAAGCCATGATCCATGGAGCTTCACTAATCTATAGACCACCCCAAACAAGCCATGATCTATGGAGCTCCACTAATCTATAGACTGCCCCCAACGAGCCATGATCCATGGAGCTCCACTAATCTATAGACTGCCCCCAACGAGCTATGATCCATGGAGCTCCACTAATCTATAGACTGCCCCCAACGAGCTATGATCCATGGAGCTCCACTAATCTATAGACCACCCCAACGAGCCATGATCCATGGAGCTCCACTAATCTATAGACCACCCCCAACAAGCCATGATCCATGGAGCTTCACTAATCTATAGACCACCCCAAACAAGCCACGATCCATGGAGCTCCACTAATCTATAGACTGCCCCCAACGAGCTATGATCCATGGAGCACCTCTAATCTATAGACCACCCCCAACAAGCTATGATCCATAGAGCACCACTAATCTATAAACCACCCCTAACAAGCTATGATCCATGGAGCTCCACTAATATATAGACCACCCCTAACAAACCATGATCCATGGAGGTCCACTAATCTATAAACCACCCCTAACAAGCCATGATCCATGGAGCTCCACTAATCTATAGACCACCCCCAACAAGCCACAATCCACGGAGATCCACTAATCTATAAAATAGCCCCAACAAGCCATGATCCATGGAGCTCCACCAATCTTTAGACCACCCCTAACAAGCCATGATCCATGGAGTTCCACTAATCTGTAAACCAGCCCCAACAAGCCATGATCCATGGAGGTCCACTACTCTTTAGACAATCCCTAACAAGCCATGGTCAATGGAGCTCCACTAATCTATAGATCCCCCCTAACAACCCATGGTCTATGGAGCTCCACTAATCTATAGACCACCCCAACAACCCATGGTCTATGGAGGTCCACTAATCTATAGACCACCCCTCTCTACATCTGCAAGCACACTTACCCAATAGGATGGCAAGTCTATTTTATTAGCGTCCCCATTACATAAAAATCAAGCTGCTGTGGGTAAAACTTGTGTCTTTATTTTTATGGGGATCTCTTGAACATCTCTGGACAAAACGTCCTCCTACTTGAGTGCATCCCTATCTTATCCTGGCCAAAATATCCATCTGATGCCCAACATGGTGGTTCTACTGACATCCATGGTGTTTTTTTAGTCTTCAAGCCTGGTGACCCGTGACCCCCTGTGGAAGGTCCTCTCTCAATTCCTTGGATATGTGGCCTTTTATATATGTTGTTGAGCTATTTATACCTCCTATATCACCCGACGAAGCAGATTATTTTTTTTTAATCTGGGAAATGCATTAAAAGACGTCGTCACACCACTGCAGGGATCAGCATTTTATTAATGGAAATTGATTTTTGATCATTCTGTGATGGTACTGTATATGTGGTAAACAAAATCTTCTATCAATACATGACTAAGCTGAAATGTGAGGCTGAATATGAATATTTTGTGTGATTAATATATGCAGTGCAAGGAATCTCAAAAACATGAGTCAGTGAAGGAGATAATACAAGTAAAATACAGAATTTTGTGCAGGGGTCTCATACTGGCGGCCCTCCAGCTGTTGCTGTTGCTGATGCCATTAAAGTTCATGTGTGTGAAAAGGCAGGCATCCCAATACTTTTGCCAATATAGTATGTATTAAGCAGAGGCCCTAGACCAAGGGTCTCAAACTGGCGGCCCTCCAGCTGTTGCGAAACTACGAGTCCCATCATGCCTCTGCCTGTGGGAGTCATGTTTGTAACTGTCAGCCTTGCAATGCCTCATGGGACTTGTAGTTTCCCAACAGCTGGAGGGGCCACCAGTTTGAGACCCCTGATCTTGTGGTAGTTTAGCATCCTGAAGCTCAGTAGTTGCGGTACAGAGATTTCAGGGCACCTTAGGACATCACGATCAAAGGTTCAGTTGAGGAAGTGGGAAAGGGGGAAGAAAAAAGGGAGGGGGAAGAGGTAGATTTTGGGTGTGGGCGGGGGAGAAAGAATGTAGAAGAAAGGAAGGGGAGAGAGAAGGAATTGGCTTTATCATCTTTAACCGCTTGCCGACCATGTAATGCCAATATACGTTGGCAGAATGGCACGGCTGCGTAAAGTAACGTATATTGACATCACTTAAAATTTTGCGCCGACTGCGGCGCGCACACGCCCCTGCCCCGAGCTCCATGACCGTGCCTGCGGGACACGCGGACGCCGGTGTCCCGCGAACGTGTCACGGAGCTGCAGAACGAGGGGGTGCCTGTGTAAACAAGGCATCTCCCTGTTCTGCCTAGTGACAGGACACTGATCTTCTGCTCTCTGTGATCAGGAGCAGTGATCGCTGTCGTGTCACAGTAAGCCCAGCCCCCACACAGTTAGAATCACTCCCCAGGACACACTTAAAGGGGCTGTAAAGGTTTGTGTTTTTTCACCTTAATGCATCCTATGCATTAAGGTGAAAAAACACCTGGAAATGATGCCCCCCCCCCATTTACTTACCTGAGCCCGTTCACCTGCTGTGCGCAACCCCCGGCGTCCTCTTCTCCACTGCTTCTCGGCATTGATTGAATAGCTTGATAGCAACGCAGCCATTGGCTCCCGCTGCTGTCAATGAAATACAAATAGGGGCGGGACCGAGACATACACTCTGTGTCTATGTCTCGGTGATCACAGAGCATGCCGCTGTCCCCGTTGTTGGGTTGTCCTGCTCTCGGTAGAAGAAAGAAGTGGTTGAGGTGCAGCATGGCGCAGGGAGCACCTAGTCCCATTGTTGGGTTGTCCTGCTCTCAGTGAAAAAAAGAAGTGGTTGAGGAGAAGCATGGCGCAGGGGGCACCTGGTCCCGTTGTTGGGTTGTCCTGCTCTCGGTGGTAGAAAGAAGTGATTGAGGAGAAGCATGGCGCAGGGGGCACCTGGTCCCTTTGTTTGGTTGTCCTGCTCTCGGTAGAAGAAAGAAGTGGTTGAGAAGAAGCATGGCGCAGGGGGCACCTAGCCCTGTTGTTGGGTTGTCCTGCTCTCGGTAGAAGAAAGAAGTGGTCGAGAAGAAGCATGGCGCAGGGGGCACCTGGCCCCGTTGTTGGATTGTCCTGCTCTCGGTGGTAGAAAGAAGTGATTTAGGAGAAGCATGGTGCAGGGGGCACCTGGTCCCGTTGTTGGGTTGTCCTGCTCTCCGTGAAAGAGATAAGTAGTTGAGGAGAAGCATGGCGCAGGGGGCACCTGGTCTCGTTGTTGGGTTGTCCTGCTCTCAGTGGTAGAAAGAAGTGATTGAGGAGAAGCATGGTGCAGGAGGCACCTGGTCCCGTTGTTGGGTTGTCCTGCTCTCGGTGGTAGAAAGAAGTGATTGAGGAGAAGCATGGCGCAGGGGGCACCTAGCCCCGTTGTTGGGTTGTCCTGCTCTTGTGGTAGAAAGAAGTGATTGAGGAGAAGCCTGGCGCAGGGGGCCACTTGGCCCCATTGTTGGGCTGTCCTGCTCTCGGTGGTAGAAAGAAGTGATTGAGGAGAAGCATGGCGCAGGGGGCACCTAGCCCCGTTGTTGAGTTGTCTTGCTCTCGGTAGAAGAAAGAAGTGGTTGAGGAGAAGCATGGCGTAGGGGGCACCTGGTCCCGTTGTTGGGTTGTCCTGCTCTCTGTGGTAGAAATAAGTGATTGAGGAGAAGCATGGCTCAGGGGGCACCTGGTCCCGTTGTTGGGTTGTCCTGCTCTCGGTGGAAGAAAGAAGTGGTTGAGAAGAAGCATGGCGCAGGGGGCCACTTGGCCCCGTTGTTGGGTTGTCCTGCTCTCGGTGGAAGAAATGAGTGGTTGAGAAGAAGCATGGCGCAGGGGGCCACTTGGCCCCGTTGTTGGGTTGTCCTGCTCTCGGTGGAAGAAATAAGTGGTTGAGAAGAAGCAATGGCGCAGGGGGCCACTTGGCCCCGTTGTTAGGTTGTCCTGCTCTTGGTGGAAGAAATAAGTGGTTGAGAAGAAGCATGGCGCAGGGGGCCACTTGGCCCCGTTGTTGGGTTGTCCTGCTCTCGGTGGAAGAAATAAGTGGTTGAGAAGAAGCAATGGCGCAGGGGGCCACTTGGCCCCGTTGTTGGGTTGTCCTGCTCTTGGTGGAAGAAATAAGTGGTTGAGAAGAAGCATGGCGCAGGGGGCTACTTGGCCCCGTTGTTGGGTTGTCCTGCTCTCGGCGGCACGTGTCAGATAGCAACATTGAATCCATGGACCCAACACCTTGAGGAAAGGCATCAATACGATTGAATTCCTAATGTGATTTTTTTTCCAGACCTGACCTATCACTATAGAGCCCAATAATACAAAGTGAACCAATTTAAATTGTGCTTTTGTGAGGGCTAACTAACAATTCATTATTTGTACACGTTTTTATGAAATTTTAAGATGTCATATAAATTTAAAACTTTTTTTTTTATACTTACTTATATGTCTGGTACCTGAAAAGTCCCATTAAGGATCTGTAGAGTCTTGAAATTGTCTAATGTGAAGCTGCTAGGCGAACACGTCGGTAACATAGCAGCTTCCTCGGTTGGGGAATTTGCTGGAATTTTTATAAAGAGCCCATTGTCCCTGTCATCACAGTTCCTTCGCCTCCCCCCCCGGGGGTGTTACACTACTTGCTAAATATCCATCTTCTAAAATGCAGTAAATATACCAGCCTGGGTCCTTCTGTCGGAGGAGGAATGGCAGAAAATCTTGTATTATGTGGGACACTGACTTCTTCCCATCACCTGGGGCTACATCCCATTATAGAAAACGTCTCGGTATATCTAGGTGTAATCATCATTTGTTCCGTGTTCCGCCGCGCATGGCTTCAGCCGCTGGAATGAGATTGCACGGCCCCCGGAGGGTCGGTGAGTCAATGAATTCACTGGTGGGCCCTTTCCGTCACCTGTTCCATCCTTCACCCCCGGCTGCCGGGATATTGTTCACACCGATCCCAAGTATTGGAGCGAGAAGACAAAATAACCGTTTCCACTCTTCTGAGACGACCCGTGGGGGACGCCAGAGCAGACTTGTCAAGGAGCGTTTTCCGTCTTCAAGGAGTTCTACCGCTTTTCGAAGTTCAGCTCAGACCGAAAACAGACATTTTTTATACAGCAAATATGGAAGGAGCGTGTGTATAAAAAGTAGTAAGGTGGCCAAGTGGTAAAAGTGTGTGTTGAATTTTTTCTTGCTCTCTATTATTTCGCCTACACCTACATTCTCTATCTATGTTTTTGAAATGACCAATTATTTCTTCACCGGACACGTATGGCCATCATAGTTACCTGAGAGTTGGATGGTAAATGCTAAAATCACCATTGGCAGTGCTTCAACTCAGGGCTGTCTTAATAGTGTCATGGGGGCCCCTAGGCAAAGTAATGCACTGGGGCCCCTACTAACCACCTGACCCACATTACGCACCTACTCTCACAGTAAAAAATTGTAGGGGGACTCAGGAGGGCAGAAAACTGGGATCAGGACGACACAGTACAGGTTCTGAGATGCTGCCCCGGGACATGGCCCTCCCGGGCCAGCTTAGTGAAAAGCATGACTGTAAATCCAGGACAGTTGGCAAGTATGAAGTAATGCAAGATTATCATGCAGGCCCCCATGCACCTGGGGCCCCTGGGCAGTGCCCATGCATTAAGACAGCCCTGCTTCAACTATGCATTGCTCTTTGTCAAAGGATGACAATGGGGCTCATTCACAAATTTTCACCCTTTCGTGCATTTCTAAGCAGATTTGGATGTGATTTTGTTGCATTTGGAAACATTTGGTGCATTTGTTCTTTTTGCAATTTTTTTACATGCATTCCAATGCACCTGTGTCTGATATGTGATCTAGGATGGCTAACAACTGAATGAGGCTCTCTTAAGTTTGGAATAATTTTACTAGGGGTGCCAGAGATAAGTGAAGGCAAGAGAGAAAAAAAAATGGCTTTAATGCGCATAATGTGAAGACCGGTCACTAAGGGGTTAATGGACTGGAGATCTGTCTATAACTGAAGCATTAAAGGTGGCCCCCTATGCCTACCCCTCAATCCATCAACTGGGGGACAAACTCCTCAAACCACTCATCTGTCTATAAATGAAGCATCAAAGGTGGCCTTGACCCATCAACTGGGGGACAACCTCCTTTCCAAAACACTGACCTTTCTATAAAAGAAGCACCAATGGTGGCCTCTTCTGACTACCCATCAAACGGGGGGACACCCTCCTTCCCAAAAGACTAATCTTTCTATAAATGAGGCATCAAAGATGGCCTCTTCTGCCTACCCCTAAACCCATCAACTGGGGGATAACCTCCTTCTCAAACCAGTGATCTGTCTATAAATGAAGCATCAAAAGTGGCCCATTTTGCCTACCCCTCAATTCATCAACTTGGGCACAACCTCCTTCTCTAATTCCAGATCTATCTGTAAATGTAGCATCAAAGGTGGCCTCTTCTGCCTACCTCTCAACCCATCAATCGGGAGACAGCCTCCTTTTCAAACCACTGATCTTTCAATACTGTAAATGAAGCATTAAAGGGGGCCTCTTCTACCTAACCCTTGACCCATCAACCAAGGGACACCCTCCTTCTTAAACTACTATAAATGAAGCATCAATGGTGGCATCTTCTGCCTACCTCTAAACCCATCATTTGGAAGACAGCCTCCCTCTCAAACCACTGATCTGTCTATAAATGAAGCATCAAAGGTGGCCTCTTTTGCCTGCCCCTCAACCCCTTAACTGGGGGACAACCTCCTTCCCAAAACACTAATCTGTCTATAAATAAATCATCAATGGTGGCCTCTTCTGACTACCATCAAACGGGGGGACAACCTCCTTCCCAAAACACTAATCTTTCTATAAATGAGGCATCAATGATGGCCTCTTTTGCCTACCCCTCAACCCATCAACTGAGGGACAACCTCCTTCTCAAACCACTGATCTGTCTATAAATGAAGCATCAAAAGTGGCCCCTTTTGCCTACCCCTCAATTCATCAACTTGGGGACAACCTCCTTCTCAAATTCCAGATCTATCTGTAAATGAAGGTGGCCTCTTCTGTCTACCCCTCAACCCATCAATCGGGGACAATATCCTTCTCAAACCACCAAACTGCCCTTAAATGAAGCACTAATTGTGGCCTCTTCTGCCTACCTCTCAACCCATCAATCGGGAGACAGCCTCCTTTTCAAACCACTGATCTTTCAATACTGTAAATGAAGCATCAAAGGGGGCTCTTCTGCCTACCCCTTGATCCATCAACTGGGGGAAAATCTCTGTCTCAAACCACTGATCTGTCTATAAATGACACATCAATTGTGACCTCCTCTGCTTACCCTCAACCTATCAACCGAAGGGAAACCCTCCTTCTTAAACCACTGATCTGTCTATAAATGAAGCATGAATTATTGCCTCTTCTGCCTACCCTCAACCCATCAACCTGTAGACAATCTCCTTCTCAAACCACTGATCTATCTATAAATGAAACATCAAAGGGGTTCTCTTCTGCGTACCTCTTAACCCATCAACTGGAGGACAACCTCCTTCTTAAACTACTAAACTGCCTATAAATAAGGCACCAAATGTGGCCTTTTCTCTCTACCCCTAAAAACCCATTAACCGGGGGAGAAATCTCCTTCTCAAACCACTTATCTGTCTGTAAATTAAACATTAAAGGGGGCCTCTTCTGCGTACCTCTTGACCCATCAACTGGGGGACAACCTCCTTCCCAAACCACTGATCTGTCTATAAATGACGCATTAATGGTGGCCTCTTCTGCCTACCTCTCAACCCATCAACCGAAGGGAAACCCTCCTTCTTAAACCACTGATCTGTCTATAAATGACGCATTAATGGTGGCCTCTTCTGCCTGCCCTCAACCCATCACCCTGTAGACAATCTCCTTCTCAAACCACTGATCTATCTATAAATGAAACATCAAAAGAGTTTTCTTCTGCGTACCTCTCAACCCATCAACTGGTGGACAACCTCCTTCTCAAACTACTAAACTGCCTATAAATAAGGTACCAAACGTGGCCTTTTCTGCTTACCCCTAAAACCCATTAACCGGGGGAGGGGGGGGACCTCCTTCTCAAACCACTTATCTGTCTATAAATGAAACATCAAATGTGGCCTCTTCTGCCAACTCATTGACCCATCAACTGGGGGGCTATCTCCTTCTCAAATCACTGATCTGTCTATAAATGAAGCATCAAAGGGGGCCTACTCTGCCTACCCCTTGACGCATCAACTAATGGACAACATCCTTCCCAAACCACTGATCTGTCTATAAATGACGCATCAAAGGTGGACCTTTCTACCTACCTCTCAAACCATCAACTGAAGGGAAACCCTCCTTCTTAAACCACTGATCTGTCTATAAATGAAGCATCAAAGGGGGCCTACTCAGCCTACCCCTTGACCCATCAACTAATGGACAACATCCTTCCCAAACCACTGATCTGTCTATAAATGACACATCAAAGGTGGACTTTTCTACCTACCTCTCAAACCATCAACCGAAGGGAAACCCTCCTTCTTAAACCACTGATCTGTCTATAAATGACACATCAAAGGTGGGCTTTTTCTACCTACCTCTCAAACCATCAACCGAAGAGAAACCCTCCTTCTTAAAAGACTGATCTGTCTATAAAAGAAGCATCAATGGTGACCTCTTCTGCCTACCCTCAACCCATCACCCTGTAGACAACCTCCTTCTCAAACCACAGATCTATCAATAAATGAAACATCAAAGGTGTTTTCTTCTGCGTACCTCTCAACCTATCAACTGGTGGACAACCTCCTTCTCAAACTACTAAACTGCCTATAAATAAGGCACCAAATGTGGCCTTTTCTGTTTACCCCTAAAACCCATTAACCGGGGGGGGGGGGGGGGACTCCTTCCCAAACCACTGATCTGTCTATAAATGACGCATGAGGCCCCGTACACACGTTCGAGGAACTCGACGGGCAAAACACATCGTTTTGCCCGTCGAGTTCCTTGTGAAGCTGCCGAGGATCTCGGCGAGCTGAAATTTCCCATTGAACAACGAGGAAATAGAGAACATGTTCTCTATTTCCTCGTCGGCTTCCTCGGCCGAAAGTGTACACACGGCCGGGTTTCTCGGCAGAATTCAGCTCCGACCGAGTTTCTGGCTGAAACGGGGCACGGGGCCTCAAAGGTGGACTTTTCTACCTACCTCTCAAACCATCAACCGAAGGGAAACCCTCCTTCTTAAACCACTGATCTGTCTATAAATGATGCATCAAAGGGGGCCTACTCTGCCTACCCCTTGACCCATCAACTGGGGGACAACATGCTTCCCAAACCACTAAAGGTGGACTTTTCTACCTACCTCTCAAACCATCAACCGATGGGAAACCCTCCTTCTTAAACCAACGATCTGTCTATAAAAGAAGCATCAATGATGACCTCTTCTGCCTACTCTCAACCCATCACCCTGTAGACAACCTCCTTCTCAAACCACAGATCTATCTATAAATGAAACATCAAAGGGGTTTTCTTCTGCGTACCTCTCAACCCATCAACTGGTAGACAACATCCTTCTTAAACTACTAAACTGTCTATAAATAAGGAATCAAATGTGGCCTTTTCTGCTTACCCCTAAAACCCATTAACCGGGGGGGACAACCTCCTTCTCAAAACCCAACCTGCTGACGGGAACCCCCGAGATATAGCTTTTGCGTTTGTATATCAGCTTCCAATTAACGCGGCCTAAACTTTTTCCCAGCGTGCATCCATGTTTTCTTTTTTTCCTGTACAAAGATAATAGAAGATCACACGAAAGTCACGTTGGAAAAAAAGAAAGAAAAATGTAACCTCTTTTTGCATTTAACGCTGGCGGTGTTTAAAGACGCAAGCTGACAGAAATCCTTTTGTGTGGGATCCTCCTGATGTACTCAGACTCCCATCGGGAGGGAAGAACACGCTACTTTTCCAAAGCTTTTTGAAAGCTTGTCGGGGATGATTTGTCAAACAGATAATGTAGATAATTAAGAAGTCATCCTTTCAGAGGCTTGCAAAGCCTAACAGAGAATTGACTCGTGTTTTTTTTTTTTATCCTTCCGCCGACCGTCGGGTCTCGCCGAGGCGCAGAGTGCCTTCCCCAGCCCAGCCCCAGCCTCCGACAAAGTAATGTTTATCAAAAGGGACACTGGGAGCTCACCAACAATAGAAAGGGACAAGAGAGCGACTCTTCTGGAGAAACAAGAACGAGATGCAGAATTAATGTCTGGTCTCCACATAGAAGGAGGCCATTGTGTACTTACAAAGGCTTGGATGGAGGCCGGGATTGCTAATATCGATTTAAATGGAACAAACAATAAAAAAAAAAAACACCTAAGAGAGTGCGGTGATTGTCTGAGGCCTGTAGGCGGGAAAAGCTCCATTCTTCAGCCTACCGAAAAAAAAAAGAAAAAAAGCCAGAGCCTTGGAATGCCGCACTATACCGCCGGCTGTAGCGAGCTTTTCGGGAAAATGGAGCTTGTGGGAAAGAAAATGAGGCAACCACTGTTTGTTTATTGGCCGATAATAAACTGCGGCCCATTGTATGGCGAGATGGAAGCGTGTGGATGACCCTGAATGTTATGTAACCCGACCGTCAACGGCGTGAAAATCGTTACAGAGCAGGAGCATAAATACTGGGGTGGAGGAGCTCAACTCAGGGAAAGAAATGGCTCAGTGCCTCTCACTCATGAATGTCTAGTGGTTGTATATACTATCTATGGCCCAGATTCTGAAAGGGCTTACGACGGCGCAACGCAATGTACGCCGTCGTAAGTCCTAATCTGGGCCATTGTATCTATGCGACTGATTCTATGGGAAGACTGTCCACAAGGTTTAGGGGTGTGTCTATGGGAAGGCGGTCCACAAGGTTTAGGGGTGTGTCTATGGGAAGGCGGTCCACAAGGTTTAGGGGTGTGTCTATGGGAAGACTGTCCACAAGGTTTAGGGGTGTGCCTATGGGAAGACTGTCCACAAGGTTTAGGAGTGTGCCTATGGAAATGTTTGACCATTCTTTCAGAAGAGCATTTGTGAGGTCAGGCACTGATGTTGGACTAGAAGGCCTGGCTCACAGTCTCCACTCTAATTAACCCCCAAGGTGTCCTATCGGGTTGAGGTCAGGACTCTGTGAAGGCCAGTCAAGTTCCTCCCCCCCTAAACTTGCTCATCCATGTCTTTATGGACCTTGCTTTCCTGACCTCAACCCCATAGAATTCCTTTGGGATGACTTAGAGCGAAAACTGCAAGCCAGGCGATTGAGTTGCGTTGGCGTTCTTTTCATAATGAATGGTCTTCTTTAACACATGACATATCGCACATTAATAGACCCCAACGGCAAGGAGAATTGTGATTGGGCCCTCAAGAAAAGATAACCACATTATATATCCCTTGATGGCTTGTGGCACAGGCTCGGTTCTCGCCTACTTCCGACTCTCCCATATCTTCTATGTAACTGGCTGGAAGCTCCAGGATCAAGCGGCGCTCCTTACGCCCTTCCCTTGACGCTCCGTCTCCGCTCCTCTATCTGCGGGGAACGGGGGGGTTGATTCGGGAAGTGTTGAGGAACGTCTGATGTTTAAAGGTCAGCGGCTGATCTTTGTCCCCGAAGGATAACTAATTCATCCTGCAAATTAAGTGGTAGTCCCTCCCGTCGTTGTCCCTCCCGTCGCTGTCCCTCCTGTTGTTGTCCCTCTGCGTCTCTTTTTCTTTATCCTCTTCAGCCTTGAGTCCCGGGAGCCGCCTTGTGAGCTTCTCAGTCATCTAAGTGTTAGCGGTAATTGAGGCCTTGAAATATCACGGCGCACGCGGCTAGATTCGCAGGAGATTGCAGTTTGTTGGGGCCGGAGAAGCTGCAGACAAACTATATTATTTTTATCTCTTTGATGAAAGAGGACGTCCAAAGACAATATTTATAAAAAGTATTTTACCAGCAGTTATAATGGCCGCCGCTAAAAAGTTTGTCCTTTTCTGTGCCAAATCTCAATGTGCTAGTGAAGAAGCTTGTGGTTCACCTACCTCCCCATTCCCAGATGGTGTCCTCAGAGGCCCGACTGCTGGAGGGGAGCGGAGCGGTCAGAGGGGAAGGGAGCGGAGGGAAGCAGAGGGGAGGGGAGCAGAGGGGAGGGGAGCGGAGGGGAATAGAGGGGAGGGGAGCAGAGGGGAGGGGAGGGGAGGGGAGTGGAGGGGAGGTGAGGGAGCGGAGGGGAGAGGAGAGGAGGGGAGGGGAATGGAGGGGAGAAGAGGGAAGCGTAGCAGAGGGAAGGGGAACAGAGGGGAGGGGAGATGAAGGGAGGGGAGTGGAGGGGGGCGGAGGGGAGAGGATTGAAAGGGGGGGTGAGGGAGCGGAGGGGAGGGGATCGGAGGGGAGCAGAAGGGAGGAGAACGGAGGGAAGAGGAGCAGAGGGGAGAGGAGGGGAACGGAGGGAAGGGGAGCAGAGGGGAGGTGAGGGGAGGGGAGTGGAGAGGAAGGGAGGGGAGCAGAGGGGAGGTTAGGGAGGGGAGCAGAGGGGAGGTGAGGGGATGGAGGGGAGGTGGGGGGAGCTGAGGGGAACAGAAGGGAGGGGAACGGAGGGAAGGGGAGCAGAGGGGAGAGGAGGTGAGGGGAGGGGAAGGGAGGTGAGGGAGCAGAGGGGAGGGAAACAGAGGGGAGGGGAGCAGAGGGGAGATGATTGGAGGGGAGCAGAAGGGAGGTGAGGGAGTGGAGGGGAGCAGAGGGGAGGGGATCGGAGGGGAGCAGAAGGGAGGGGAACGGAGAGAAGAGGAGCAGAGGGGAGGGGAGAGGAGGTGAACAGAGGGAAGGGGAGCAGAGGGGAGGAGAGGTAAGGGGAGTGGAGGGGAGCGGAGGGAAGGTGAGGGAGCAGAGGGAAGCAGAGGGGAGGGGAGCTGAGGGGATGGGAGGGGAGTGGAGGAAAGGGGGACAGAGGGGAGCGGAGGGGAGGGGAGGTGAGGGGAGAGGAGTGGATGGGATCAGAGGTGAGGGGAGTAGAGGGGAGTAAGCAGAGGGGAGCAGAGGGGAGTGGAGTGGAGTAAAGGGGAGTGGAGGAAAGGGGGACAGAGGGGAGCGGAGGGGAGGGGAGGTGAGGGAAGAAGAGGGGATGGGAGCAGAGGGGAGGGGAGTGGAGGGGAGGGAGCAAAAGGGAGGGGAGTGGAGTGGAGGGGAGTGGAGGGGAGGGAGCAGAGGGGAGGGGAGGGGAGAGGAGCAGAGGGGATGGGAGTGGAGGTGAGGGGAGCAGAGGGGAGGGGAGCAGAGGGGATGGGAGTGGAGGTGAGGGGAGCAGAGGGGATGAGAGTGGAGGTGAGGGGAGCAGAGGGGAGCAGAGGGGATGGGAGTGGAGGTGAGGGGAGCAGAGAAGAGGGGAGTGAAGAGGAAGGGGCCAAGGGGAGGGGAGCAGTGGGGAGGGGAAGAGAGGGGAGGGTAGTGGAGGGGAAGGGAGGTGAGGGAGCAGAGGGGTAACTGGTAACCTGTAGAACTTTTTAAAGCATTGCCTATGGTGTTTTTTAATTACCGTTTGGCGCTATTCCACAAGTGTGCGCAATTTTAAACATAACATGTTAGGTATCTATTTACTCGGCGTTACATAATATTTCATATTATACAGAAATATTGGGCTATATATTATGCTTTGTTTTTTCTCGAATACTGTGTGACATAAACAACTCCTGAGATTTTCTTCTCTAGGGTATCTGCTTAGAATGTTTTATATATATATATAATGTTTGGGGGGTTCTAAGTAATTTTTACTTGTAAACAAAAAGTGCCAGAAAAAATGCCGGATCCGCATGTGGTGCTGCAAGCGTCATCCAGCGTCTCAGTTCAGGACAGAACGCATTTATCCATTCCCCCCTCCCCCCCACGAGCTGCTTTCCTCTCGACTGGATATGAACGGAGAGGAGAATTGTTTTCTCGGGGATCCCTCTGATCCCGTCTCATTGGTACTCGCTGACCAAGAAGCGGAGGAATTGGATGACAGCGGGAGTACGGACCAATCTCGCTCCACACGTGAAATCCCGCTGATTGCCGGCTGGACGGGGGGGCCCGGGGGAGGGGCGGACAATACGGACATGATTGGAAATTTGCTTCTGTTTGGCCAGTCGCAGCATTCCGTCTCCCGCAGCTTTCCTCATATAGTCCCGGCTGTTTAGTTTTACCGATATTTACCAGCGGGTGACTTTCCTGCGGCTCAGCCGGTCATCAGAACCACTAACCAGTTCTATCTCTTCCTGGACCCAAATCTCTTCTTTGCTCTCTACAAAGACAATTATTCTCATTATTTTTTACAATTTTTTTTATTTATTTTTTACAATTTTTTTTATTTATTTTTTACACTTTTTTTTTTTTTTTTTTTTTTATTTTTTTTTGATTTTTTAATTTTTTTTTTTTTTTATTGGGTGTGGGGGCTGTTTGGATGTTCAAACAGACCGCTGACAGCTCACCTTTGCCACAGAGAAATTAACTGAGGACAAAGGCCCAGATTCTCGTAGATGGGCGCAAAAATGGGCGGGCGTAACGTATGTCATTTACGTTACGCCGCCGCAAGTTTTTCAGGCAAGCGCTTTATTCACAAAGCACTTGCCTGTAAAGTTGCGGCGGCGTAGCTTAAATCACCCGGCGGGATTCAAATTCGGCGGGTAGGGGGCGTGTTTCATTTAAATGAAGCGCGTCCCCGCGCCGAACGAACTGCGCGTGTGCGCCGTCCCTAAAATATCCCAGCGTGCATTGCTCTAAATGACGTCGCAAGGACGTCATTGTTTTTGACGTGAACGTAAATTACGTCCAGCACTATTCACGGACGACTTACGCAAACAACGTAATTTTATACATTTTCAACGCGGGAACGACGGCCATACTTAACATTGACTGCGCCTCATAGACCCAGGGGCAACTTTACGCCGAGAAAAGCCTAACGTAAACGTTGTAACTCTACTACGTCGGCCGCGCGCACGTTCGGGAATTTGCGTATCTAGCTAATTTGCGTACTTGACGCGGAAATCGACGGAAGCTCCACCTAGCGGGGAAAAAAAAATTGCAGTTACGATCCGACGGCGTAAGAGACTTACGCCTGTCGGATCGAATGGATATCTATGCGTAACTGATTCTAAGAATCGGACGCATAGATACGACGGCCCAGATTAGGACTTACGACGGCGTACATGGCGCTGTGCCGTCGTAAGTCCTTTGAGAATCTGGGCTAAAGATTCTTCAATCCATTTCTCTGTAGCCTCAGCTGCACTGAAGATGAATGAAGAGGAGACAGAGGCTCCCGTTCATTTATAAACTGAAGCATAGTAAACACAGTTGCTACACTTTTTACCGTGCCCTATTGGGAGGACTTGTTGGTGTCATTGGGAGGAATTGCGCCCTATTATTGGTGTCATTGGGCCCAATTGTTGGTGTCATTGGGAGGAATTGCACCATATCATTGGCGTCATTGGGCCCAATTGTTGGTGTCATTGGGAGGAATTGCACCCTATTATTGGTGTTATTGGGCCCAATTGTTGGTGTCATTGGGAGAAATTGCGCCCTTTTATTGGTGTCATTGGGCCCCATTGTTGGTGTCATTGGGAGGAATTGCACCATATCATTGGCGTCATTGGGCCCAATTGTTGGTGTCATTGGGAGGAATTGCACCCTATTATTGGTGTTATTGGGCCCAATTGTTGGTGTCATTGGGAGGAATTGCGCCCTTTTATTGGTGTCATTGGGCCCAATTGTTGGTGTTATTGGGAGGAATTGCACCATATTCCCTAATATTGGTGTCATTGGGACCAATTGTTGGTGTCATTGGGAGGAATTTGCGCCCTTTTATTGGTGTCATTGGGCACAATTGTTGGTGTCATTGGGAGGAATTGCGCCCTATTATTGGTGTCATTGGGCCCCATTGTTGGTGTCATTGGGAGGAATTGCACCCTAGTATTGGTGTCATTGGGCCCAACTATTGGTGTCATTGGGAGGAATTGCGCCCTATTATTGGTGTTATTGGGCCCAATTTTTGGTGTCATTGGGAGAAATTGCAACTTATTATTGGTATCATTGAGCACAATTGTTGGTGTCATTAGGAGGAATTGCACCCTATCATTGGTGTCATTGGGAGGAATTGCACCCTATCATTGGTGTCATTGGGAGGAATTGCACCCTATTATTGGCGTCATTGGGCCCAATTGTTGGTGTTATTGGGAGGAATTGCGCCCCAATATTGGTGTCATTGGGCCCAATTGTTGGTGTTATTGGGAGGAATTGCGCCCCAATATTGGTGTCATTGGGCCCAATTTTTGGTGTCATTGGGAGGAATTGCAACTTATTATTGGTGTCAATGGGCCCAATTGTTGGTGTCATTGGGAGGAATTGCGCCCTATCATTGGTGTCATTGGGCCCAATTATTGGTGTCATTGGGAGGAATTGCGCCCTATCATTGGTGTCATTGGGCCCAATTGTTGGTGTTATTGGGAGGAATTGCGCCCTATCATTGGTGTCATTGGGCACAATTGTTGGTGTCATTGGGAGAAATTGTGCCCTATCATTGGTGTCATTGGGCCCAATTGTTGGTGTCATTGGGAGGAATTGCACCCTATTATTGGTGTCATTGGGAGGAATTGTTGGTGTCATTGGGAGGAATTTGCGCCCTTTTATTGGTGTCATTGGGCCCAATTGTTGGTGTCATTGGGAGGAATTGCGCCCTATCATTGGTGTCATTGGGCCCCATTGTTGGTGTCATTGGGAGGAATTGCACCCTATTATTGGTGTCATTGGGCCCAATTGTTGGTGTCATTGGGAGGAATTGCACCCTATCATTGGTGTCATTGGGCCCAATTGTTGGTGTCATTGAGATGAATTGCACCCTATCATTGGTGTCATTGGGCCCAACTTTTGGTGTCATTGGGAGGAATTGCGCCCTATTATTGGTATCATTGGGCCCAATTGTTGGTGTCATTGGGAGGAATTGCACCCTATCATTGGCGTCATTGGGCCCAATTTTTGGTGTCATTGGGAGAAATTGCACCCTTTTATTGGTGTCATTGGGCCCCATTGTTGGTGTCATTGGGAGGAATTGCACCCTATTATTGGTGTCATTGGGAGGCATTGCACCCTATTATTGGTGTCATTGGGAGGAATTGCACCCTAGTATTGGTGTCATTGGGCCCAACTATTGGTGTCATTGGGAGGAATTGCGCCCTATTATTGGTGTTATTGGGCCCAATTTTTGGTGTCATTGGGAGAAATTGCAACTTATTATTGGCATCATTGAGCACAATTGTTGGTGTCATTAGGAGGAATTGCACCCTATCATTGGTGTCATTGGGAGGAATTGCACCCTATCATTGGTGTCATTGGGAGGAATGGCACCATTGGTCCCAATCATTGGTGTCATTGGGAGGAATTGCACCCTATTATTGGCGTCATTGGGCCCAATTGTTGGTGTTATTGGGAGGAATTGCGCCCCAATATTGGTGTCATTGGGCCCAATTGTTGGTGTTATTGGGAGGAATTGCGCCCCAATATTGGTGTCATTGGGCCCAATTTTTGGTGTCATTGGGAGGAATTGCAACTTATTATTGGTGTCAATGGGCCCAATTGTTGGTGTTATTGGGAGGAATTGCATCCTATTATTTGCGTCATTGGGCCCAATTGTTGGTGTCATTGGGAGGAATTTGCGCCCTTTTATTGGTGTCATTGGGAGGAATTGCACCCTTTTATTGGTGTCATTGGGCCCCATTGTTGGTGTCATTGGGCCCAATTGTTGGTGTCATTGGGAGGAATTGCGCCCTTTTATTGGTGTCATTGGGCCCAATTGTTGGTGTCATTGGGAGGAATTGCACCCTTTTATTGGTGTCATTGGGCCCCATTGTTGGTGTCATTGGGAGGAATTGCACCCTATCATTGGTGTCATTGGGCCCAATTGTTGGTGTCATTGGGAGGAATTGCACCCTATCATTGGTGTCATTGGGCCCAATTGTTGGTGTCATTGGGAGGAATTGCGCCCTATTATTAGCGTCATTGGGCCCAATTGTTGGTGTCATTGAGATGAATTGCACCCTATCATTGGTGTCATTGGGCCCAACTTTTGGTGTCATTGGGAGGAATTGCGCCCTATTATTGGTATCATTGGGCCCAATTGTTGGTGTCATTGGGAGGAATTGCACCCTATCATTGGTGTCATTGGGCCCAATTTTTGGTGTCATTGGGAGAAATTGCACCCTTTTATTGGTGTCATTGGGCCCCATTGTTGGTGTCATTGGGAGGAATTGCACCCTATTATTGGTGTCATTGGGAGGCATTGCGCCCTTTTATTGGCGTCATTGGGCCCAATTGTTGGTGTCATTGGGAGGAATTGCGCCCTATTATTGGCGTCATTGGGCCCCATTGTTGGTGTCATTGGGAGGAATTGCGCCCTATTATTGGTGTCATTGGGCCCAATTGTTGGTGTTATTGGGAGGAATTGCGCCCTATCATTGGTGTCATTGGGAGGAATTGCGCCCTTTTATTGGTGTCATTGGGCACAATTGTTGGTGTCATTGGGAGGAATTGCGCCCTATTATTGGTGTTATTGGGCCCAATTTTTGGTGTCATTGGGAGGAATTGCGCCCTTTTATTGGTGTCATTGGGAGGAATTGTGCCCTATTATTGGTGTCATTGGGCCCAATTGTTGGTGTCATTGGGAGGAATTGCGCCCTTTTATTGGTGTCATTGGGAGGAATTGCGCCCTTCCATTGGGGTCAGTGGGGGGGGGGGATTATGTTCCATTTCTGGTTTCAGTGGATGAAATGGTGCCCAAGGGCCAGGTAAACGCAGGCAAAAGGGACATATCTGGCCCCCGGGCCACAGTTTGGAGACCACTGATCTGTACCAGCATAGAGCACTGGAGTGGAAGGGCAGGAAGTGCAAGAAAAGGGGGCATTAGGGGGCATATTAGAGGGCATATTAGAGGGCATATTAGAGGGCATATTAGAGGGCATTTCCTTACATCATTAAAAAAAAAAATCACAACATATGATGGAATTATATTCTATGAAGAGAAAACAATTGATGAGAATGAAATCTGTGGGGTAGATTCAGTAAGCAATTGCGTCTGCGTATCCATAGTTACGCAGCGCAATTGCTTAGTTGCGCCGGCGTATCGACTTCTCCTGATTCAGAAAGCTCGTTACGCCGACTGCAGCCTAAGATATGACTGGCATAAGGCTCTTATGCCGTCGTATCTTAGGCTGCATTCTTACGCTGGCCGCTAGGTGGCGTTCCCGTAGTGGTCAGCGTAGAGTATGCAAATTGCATACTCACGCCGATTCACAACCGTACGCGCGCCCTGCGTACGCATTTTACGTCGTTTGCATTCGTCGGGTTCCGCGTAAGGCTGCTCCTGCTATTAGCAGGGGCAGCCAATGCTAAGTATACCCGTCGTTCCCGCGTCGCGATGTTTGAAAATTACGTCGTTTGCGTAAGTGAATCGTGAATGGCGCCATTTACGTTCACGTTAAAGCAAATGACGTCCTTGCGACGTCATTTGCCGCAATGCACGTCTGGAAAGTTTCCCGACGGAGCATGCGCACTACGTTCGGCGCGTGAACACGCCTAATTTAAATGATCCACGCCCCCTACGGGATCATTTAAATTACGCGCGCTTACGCCGGCCACTTTTATGGAACGCCTCCGCAAATTACGGAGCTACTGCTTCCTGAATGAAGCGTAGCGCAGATAATTTACGGAGGCGCAGCGTTAAAACGGTACGCTGCGCCTCCGTAAGAGGGCGCAAGTCGTACCTGAATCCACCCCTGGATTTTCAGGTGAATAGAACAATAACACAGACAGGAAGTCCGGGAGATTTTCCCTTTAATAAAGTTGGCGGCTCACACTTGGCCTACTTGCCGAGTTTCATGCAAAACTTTCCCGTGTAGTTCTAACTTAATCAGCGATCAATACGCGGCATCGATCGCATTTATTGAATTGTGACTCTGGAAAACATGATAAAGAACAGTGCGGATCAATACAAGTACATCCCATTCCGAAGAGTCGGGGCACGCGGCTTACCGAGGGGGGGGAGGGGGCTTTAACCAGTTCACCCCCGGTACACCGCCGATGGACCGCCCACATCTCCGCGTCTCTACTAGAGACCCGATCATAGTTCAGCGACGTCTTTCTCAGGACTTGTAACAAAGTAACATAATTGCTCTCTGTCATGTGATATCGTGTGGCAAAAAGATTATTATCCTCCATGGATCGGCGATGTTCCATTATCCTCCATGGATCGGCGATGTTCCATTATCCTCCATGGATCGGCGATGTTCCATTATCCTCCATGGATCGGCGATGTTCCATCAACCTCTATAGATCGGCGATGTTCCATTATCCTCCATGGATCGGCGATGTTCCATTATCCTCCATGGATCGGCGATGTTTCATTATCCTCCATGGATCGGCGATGTTTCATTATCCTCCACAGATCGGCGATGTTCCATTATCCTTCATGGATCAGCGATGTTCCATTATCCCCCATGGATCGGCGATGTTCCATTATCCTCCATGGATCGGCGCTGTTCCATTATCCTCCATGGATCGGCGATGTTCCATTATCCTCCATGGATCGGGGATGTTCCATTATCCTCCATGGATCGGCGATGTTCCATTATCCTCCATGGATCGGCGATGTTCCATTATCCTCCATGGATCGGCGATGTTCCATTATCCTCCATAGATCGCAATGTTCCATTATCCTCCATGGATCGGCGATGTTCCATTATCCTCCATGGATCGGCGATGTTCCATTATCCTCCATGGATCGGCGATGTTCCATTATCCTCCATGGATCAGCGATGTTCCATTATCCTCCATGGATCGGGGATGTTCCATTATCCTCCATGGATCGGCGATGTTCCATTATCCTCCATGGATCGGGGATGTTCCATTATCCTCCATGGATCGGCGATGTTCCATTATCCTCCATGGATCGGCGATGTTCCATTATCCTCCATGGATCGGCGATGTTCCATTATCCTCCATGGATCGCGATGTTCCATTATCCTCCATAGATCGGCGATGTTCCATTATCCTCCATGGATTGGCGATGTTCCATTATCCTCCATGGATTGGCGATGTTCCATTATCCTCCATGGATTGGCGATGTTCCATTATCCTCCATAGATCGGCGATGTTCCATTATCCTTCATGGATCGGCGATGTTCCATTATCCTCCATGGATCTGCGATGTTCCATTATCCTCCATAGATCGGCGATGTTCCATTATCCTCCATGGATCGGCGATGTTCCATTATCCTCCGTGGATCGGCGATGTTCCATTATCCTCCATAGATCGGTGATGTTCCATTATCCTCCATGGATCGGTGATGTTCCATTATCCTCCATGGATCGGCGATGTTCCATTATCCTCCATGGATTGGCGATGTTCCATTATCCTCCATAGATCAGCGATGTTCCATTATCCTCCATGGATCGGCGATGTTCCATTATCCTCCATGGATCGGCGATGTTCCATTATCCTCCATGGATCAGCGATGTTCCATTATCCTCCATGGATCGGCGATGTTCCATTATCCTCCATAGATTGGCGATGTTCCATTATCCTCCGTGGATCGCCGATGTTCCATTATCCTCCATAGATCGGCGATGTTCCATTATCCTCCATAGATCGGCGATGTTCCATTATCCTCCATGGATCGGCGATGTTCCATTATCCTCCGTGGATCGGCGATGTTCCATTATCCTCCATAGATCGGTGATGTTCCATTATCCTCCATGGATCGGCGATGTTCCATTATCCTCCATGGATCGGCGATGTTCCATTATCCTCCATGGATTGGCGATGTTCCATTATCCTCCATAGATCAGCGATGTTCCATTATCCTCCATGGATCGGCGATGTTCCATTATCCTCCATGGATCGGCGATGTTCCATTATCCTCCATGGATCAGCGATGTTCCATTATCCTCCATGGATTGGCGATGTTCCATTATCCTCCATAGATCAGCGATGTTCCATTATCCTCCATGGATCGGCGATGTTCCATTATCCTCCATGGATCGGCGATGTTCCATTATCCTCCATGGATCGGCGATGTTCCATTATCCTCCATGGATTGGCGATGTTCCATTATCCTCCATAGATCAGCGATGTTCCATTATCCTCCATGGATCGGCGATGTTCCATTATCCTCCATGGATCGGCGATGTTCCATTATCCTCCATGGATCAGCGATGTTCCATTATCCTCCATGGATCGGGGATGTTCCATTATCCTCCATGGATCGGCGATGTTCCATTATCCTCCATGGATCGGGGATGTTCCATTATCCTCCATGGATCGGCGATGTTCCATTATCCTCCATGGATCGGCGATGTTCCATTATCCTCCATGGATCGGCGATGTTCCATTATCCTCCATGGATCGCGATGTTCCATTATCCTCCATAGATCGGCGATGTTCCATTATCCTCCATGGATTGGCGATGTTCCATTATCCTCCATGGATTGGCGATGTTCCATTATCCTCCATGGATTGGCGATGTTCCATTATCCTCCATAGATCGGCGATGTTCCATTATCCTTCATGGATCGGCGATGTTCCATTATCCTCCATGGATCTGCGATGTTCCATTATCCTCCATAGATCGGCGATGTTCCATTATCCTCCATGGATCGGCGATGTTCCATTATCCTCCGTGGATCGGCGATGTTCCATTATCCTCCATAGATCGGTGATGTTCCATTATCCTCCATGGATCGGTGATGTTCCATTATCCTCCATGGATCGGCGATGTTCCATTATCCTCCATGGATTGGCGATGTTCCATTATCCTCCATAGATCAGCGATGTTCCATTATCCTCCATGGATCGGCGATGTTCCATTATCCTCCATGGATCGGCGATGTTCCATTATCCTCCATGGATCAGCGATGTTCCATTATCCTCCATGGATCGGCGATGTTCCATTATCCTCCATAGATTGGCGATGTTCCATTATCCTCCGTGGATCGCCGATGTTCCATTATCCTCCATAGATCGGCGATGTTCCATTATCCTCCATAGATCGGCGATGTTCCATTATCCTCCATGGATCGGCGATGTTCCATTATCCTCCATGGATCGGCGATGTTCCATTATCCTCCATAGATCGGTGATGTTCCATTATCCTCCATGGATCGGTGATGTTCCATTATCCTCCATGGATCGGCGATGTTCCATTATCCTCCATGGATTGGCGATGTTCCATTATCCTCCATAGATCAGCGATGTTCCATTATCCTCCATGGATCGGCGATGTTCCATTATCCTCCATGGATCGGCGATGTTCCATTATCCTCCATGGATCAGCGATGTTCCATTATCCTCCATGGATCGGCGATGTTCCATTATCCTCCATAGATTGGCGATGTTCCATTATCCTCCGTGGATCGCCGATGTTCCATTATCCTCCATAGATCGGCGATGTTCCATTATCCTCCATAGATCGGCGATGTTCCATTATCCTCCATGGATCGGCGATGTTCCATTATCCTCCATCGATGTTCCATTATCCTCCATGGATCGGCGATGTTCCATTATCCTCCATGGATCGGCGATGTTCCATTATCCTCCATGGATCGGCGATGTTCCATTATCCTCCATGGATTGGCGATGTTCCATTATCCTCCATAGATCAGCGATGTTCCATTATCCTCCATGGATCGGCGATGTTCCATTATCCTCCATGGATCGGCGATGTTCCATTATCCTCCATGGATCAGCGATGTTCCATTATCCTCCATAGATCAGCGATGTTCCATTATCCTCCATGGATCAGCGATGTTCCATTATCCTCCATGGATCAGCGATGTTCCATTATCCTCCATGGATCAGCGATGTTCCATTATCCTCCATGGATCGGCGATGTTCCATTATCCTCCATGGATCGGCGATGTTCCATTATCCTCCATGGATCGGCGATGTTACATTATCCTCCATAGATCGGCGATGTTCCATTATCCTCCATAGATCGGCGATGTTCCATTATCCTCCATGGATCGGCGATGTTCCATTATCCTCCATCGATGTTCCATTATCCTTCATGGATCGTGATATTCCCGCGATCGGTCCCCGGAGCTGAACAACGAGGAGAGGTGTGTGTAAACACAGCTTCCCCGTTCTTCACTGTGGCGCCGTCATTGATTGTCTGTTCCCCGATATAGGGAAAGGTGATCAATGACGTCACACGTCCAGCCACGCCCCCCTACAGTTAGAAACACATATGAGGTCACACTTAACCCCTACAGCGCCCCCTTGTGGTTAACTCCCAAACTGTAATTGTTATTTTCACAGTAATCAGTGCATTTTTATAGCACTTTTCGCTGTGAAAATGACAATGGTCCCAAAAATGTGTCAAAATTGTCCGAAGTGTCCGCCGTAATGTCGCAGTCACGAAAAAAAATCGCTGATCGCCGCTGTGATACATTTGCCTATAGGTCTCAGTTTACTGCTCCCTGCTAGCCAGGTTATTGATGTGCTAATGTCCCCTCACTATTTCTAAAGGTTAATTGATCTATTGTGTTGTGTGAAGGAGAGCTGGGTTTAAGTGGCTTGTGTTAATTATTCTGATTGCTTCATTGTGGTAATTATCTCTCTATATGCGGGGTCGAGTGGTCTGGTTGATGTATTCAGTACAGCTAGAGCTCAGCGTCATTGATGTCATTGTCTAAAGAAAATGTGTTTTCAGCATCGGCCCCGTCGTGTCTACCTATAATCTGTATGGAAGCCCCAGTGTGAGGGGGGCGGAGATTTGTCATTGTAACAGTTTTGGAAATGACATATAAGCTGTGTGTGTTATAACATTAAAGTCTGTGTTGTTCAAGCAGTAAGCTTGTCTCATGTGTGGCTTTCTGGGCGATTCCAGGGATATCCCTCCTCGTGGAATATTGGGGTGATTTTCGTTATGGGAAGAAGGGAACGTTGACGGGGATATCATACCGATACCGTCACAATTGGTTGGTAGCAGTGGGATTTTTCCCTTCTATTCCCCTTCACACCCGGATTCCAAGCAGACACTGGAAGAACTACTGGAAGTTCGTGGAAGGATTGCTAGCAACAAAACCAAGCGGGTCATCATAGCAGAATCAATGGAGCTAGACCAGGAGGACGGGATTGCAGCAACGCCAGCAGTACAAGAGATGGAGACACCAGTGATTCAGGAGGAGGAATCGCCAGCCAACAAGCTAATGAGAGAGAAGCTAGCGTGGTTCGGCCCGAACCCAACGCCAGATGTGGTACTGAAAGTGATGGACATGTTAGCGAAGGAGGCTAAAGAAATAAGAGACGCGGAGCTACAGAAGGATAAACAAATAAGGGACGCAGAACTACAGAAGGATAAACAAATAAGAGACGCAGAACTACAGAAGGATAAACAAATAAGAGACGCAGAACTACAGAAGGATAAACAAATAAGGGACGCAGAACTACAGAAGGCTAAAGAAATAAGAGACGCAGAACTACAGAAGGATAAACAAATAAGAGACGCAGAACTACAGAAGGATAAACAAATAAGAGACGCGGAGCTACAGAAGGATAAACAAATAAGGGACGCAGAACTACAGAAGGATAAACAAATAAGAGACGCAGAACTACAGAAGGATAAACAAATAAGGGACGCAGAACTACAGTTAAAACTGGCAGCAGTCCAACAAGCAGCCGCACCTTCTACGAACAGTGAGTACAGCACAGCAGACGCAAGGAAGATTCCGTTTAGCGCTTTTAAAGCTTTTGATGAAAAGGACTGTGAGATTGATAACTTCCTGGCGGATTTTGAGCGACAATGTAACCTGCACCGAATTGCTAGAAGAGAGTGGGTTGCAATATTGTCAGGCAAACTGTCAGGCAAAGCTTCTGATGCTTTCCGGACCGTGCCAGATCAGGATATCCATAGCTACGCCCGGGTTAAAGAAGTGCTCCTGGCTCGTTATGCAGTAACCCCAGAGTCCCACCGACAGAAGTTCAGGGACTCACGCAAAACCACGAAAGACTCTTATGCGGAATGGGCATGCCAATTGTCCCGGTCGGCCTCTAACTGGGCTAACAGCAGCCAGGCCACCACCGCAGAGGACATTTTGCAACTAATGCTCCTGGAGCAATTTTACAATCACATCCAGACGGACGTCAAGGATTGGGTGAGAGATCGCAGGCCCATGACTCTACCAGAGGCCGCGAAGTTGGTGGATGAATATGCAGATACTCGCAAGACGAACCAGGTCACACCACAGGAACAACCTCCACCACAAACGGTGCCCTCACACCCACCAACCGCTAGATACCAACCTCCTAACAGACCGGTGACATCTAGCCCTCGCTATCATCGCCAGGAGGGCAACGAACAACGCTGCTTCCGGTGCAAACAGCTGGGTCACTTCAAGCAGAATTGCCCCATGAATGACAACACCAGGTCAAATTGGTCTCAACCTGGGTACCGCCCACCAGCAGCAGCCCATTGTGTAGACTCGGCTTGGGATCCAAAGGAGCTGGGTCAGGAAGAACCATTGGGCACCCCTTACGAAGCCCTCATGGTACAATCTGTTATTACGGACAACAGGGAACACCATTGTCAGCTGGTCATGGGCGACAGCCCTGAGCCGGAGGGGCCCTGGAGGGAGCTGGGCAGAAAGAGGCACCGCCGGCCACCCTTCAAGAAGAAGAGGTCCTGGAAGCCGTATAACAAGCTGACCTGGGAGGAGAAGAAGCGACTGGAGGAGAGGGAGTCGCAGCGGGCGTCCCAGATGCGTGCCGAGATGTTCGCCAAGGGCCCACCGGTGGCCCCTTACACCACCACCCAGTTCCTGATGATGAAGGACCACGTGGAGAGCCTGCAGGACATGAGCAAGCAGGAGCTGATCCGTGAGTACATAGAGCTGGAGGAGTGCATAAGCCGCATGGAGGAGGAGAACAACCACCTGAGGTCACAGCAGCATGAACTGGAGATGGAGCTGGAGAAGCTCCAAGAGGAGAACCGGCGGCTGCGGAGGGAGCAGGGGGTGGCTGACCTTATGGGGCTCTGATTCCCCTCCCCCCCCCGGACTCTGAGCACCAGTGCTACAGCATTTCAACAAATATAACTTTTTCCTTTTTATGAATCTCCTGGGATTGTCACTTCAGAGCCATAACCTGCCCCCTCCCATAGCGGGACACCTAGACGGCGGCGCACAGACCCATTCGCTGTCTTCACACTGACTTCTGGTGACTTTGCAGATCGCACAAAGACTTGGGGACTGACCGGCGTGTGATCTGACGACCCGGTGACATACCTGAGTCTGAAGCAGTTGCCAAGGGAGGTCAGTCATGCCAAACGGAGTTAACCTCTGACTAATAGCTCTGAACCTGTCAACCCTACTGGACCAGGGAAGGTCCAACCGGGTTTGCCGGAGCAGGGAGCAAAAGGGGGGCCATTGTGATACATTTGCCTATAGGTCTCAGTTTACTGCTCCCTGCTAGCCAGGTTATTGATGTGCTAATGTCCCCTCACTATTTCTAAAGGTTAATTGATCTATTGTGTTGTGTGAAGGAGAGCTGGGTTTAAGTGGCTTGTGTTAATTATTCTGATTGCTTCATTGTGGTAATTATCTCTCTATATGCGGGGTCGAGCGGTCTGGTTGATGTATTCAGTACAGCTAGTGCTCAGCGTCATTGATGTCATTGTCTAAAGAAAATGTGTTTTCAGCATCGGCCCCGTCGTGTCTACCTACCCATCTGTATGGAAGCCCCAGTGTGAGGGGGGCGGAGATTTGTCATTGTAACAGTTTTGGAAATGACATATAAGCTGTGTGTTATAACATTAAAGTCTGTGTTGTTCAAGCAGTAAGCTGGTCTCATGTGTGGCTTTCTGGGCGACTCCAGGGATATCCCTCCTCGTGGAATATTGGGATGATTTTCGTTATGGGAAGAAGGGAACGTTGACGGGGATATCATACCGATACCGTCACAGCCGCCATTAGTAGTAAAAAAATAAATTATTAATAAAAATGCAATAAAACTATCCCCTATTTTGTAAACGCTATAAATTTGGCGCAAACCAATCGATAAACGCTTATTGCGATTTTTTTTTACCAAAAATAGGTAGAAGAATACGTAGCGGCCTAAACTGAGGAAAAAAATGATCTTTTATATATTGTTTGGAAATATTTATTACAGCAAAAAGTAAAAAATACCGGGGTGGATTCAAGAAGCAATTGCGCCTGTGTAACCATAGGTTACACAGCGCAATTGCTTACTTGCGCCGGCGTAACGAATGCTCCTGATTCAGGAACCTCGTTACGCCGACTGCAGCCTAAGATATGCGCGGCATAAGGCTCTTATGCCCGCATATCTTAGGCTGCATTCTTGCGATGGCCGCTAGGTGGCGTTCCCGTTGTGGTTAGCGTATAGTACTAACTACTAACGCCGAATCACAACGTTGCGCGAGCCCTGCGTACGCAGTTTACGTCGATTACGTACGGCAGTTTTCACGCAAGGCTGCCCCTGCTATTAGCAGGGGCAGCCCATGTTACGTATACCCGTCATTCCCGCGTCGCGACATTTGAATTTTACGTAGTTTGCGTAAGTGATTCGTGAATGGCGCTGGACGCCATTCACGTTCACTTTGAAGCAAATGACGTCCTTGCGACGTCATTTGCCGCAATGCACGTCGGGAAAGTTTCCCGACGGAGCATGCGCTCTACGATCGGCGCGGGAACGCGCCTAATTTAAATGATTCCCGCCCCCTATGGGATCATTTAAATTGCGCGCTCTTGCGCCGGGCATTTTGCCGGCGAGCCCGCGCAATTTACGGAGTTTCTGCTCCGTGAATCGAGGGCAGCGCAAAAAAATTGCGGGGGCGCAGGGCAAAATCGTTGCCCTGCGCCTCCGTAATAAATGCACAATTCTACATGAATCCGGGCCATTGTTTTTTTTTTCCAAATTGTCGCTCTATTTTTGTTTATAGCGCAAAAAATAAAAACCGCAGAGGTGATCAAATACCACCAAAAGAAAGCTCTATTTGTGGGGAAAAAAGGCGCCAATTTTGTTTGGGAGCCACGTCGCACGACCGCGCAATTGTCAGTTAAAGCAACACAGTGCCGAATCGTAAAAAGGGGCCTGGTCCTTTACCTGTATATTGGTCCGGGGCTAAAGTGGTTAAAACGATAAACCCGACAACAACGTCCTTCTTTTTTCTTTTGCTGACAAATGATGGGCTCGTCTTAAAAATAGGGCAGCGATAATTCGTCCCCCGCCTGCGCCGGACAGACAGAATCTATCACGCATTTCCTAAGAGATCGGAAACGATCACACGGAGACCGGCGAAGGTCCAGAGCCATTAATTCTCCTCTTATCATCGCCCGCCTGATAGATCGCCTCTTCCCGTCCCCGGGAACACAAGGAGGCCCAAACCCACTTAGCATAGATTTTCCTCAGCCGCTGCAGCCCATCGCCGCGCCCGAAAGGCCGGTTTAACCGCCAACTTGTCGTAAATCTACTAAGTCATCCGGCTGTCTCCGAGGTTAAGCCCGCTGAGCCATATGTAATGATTTCTTTCAGGATTTCGCCTTTCGCCTCTTTAAGCTCCGGGAATCTTCAGCCACTGACTGGCGAGATCGCCGCAGTTCAGCTCCCTTCACGCTTCGGGCTTCGGGACGGAGAATAATGAAAGACAGAAACCATGACTTACAATCCGTACCATGGGGGGGGGGGGGGGGTAATGAGAAGGAAGAAAGGGAGGAAAGAAGGAAGGAGAGGAAGAGAAGGAAGGAGAGGAAGAGAAGGGAGCAAGGGAGGGATAAAGGAAGGGTGGGAGGAAGGAAGGAAGAGGAAGAAAGGCTGGGGAGGAAGGTAAAAATGGAGGAAAGAAGGAAGGAAGGGAAGCAGTTAGGAAGGAAGGTAGAGAGGAAGGAAGGAAGGAAGAGACAAATGAAGGGAAGGAGGAAGAAAGGAAGGGGGGAGGAAAGAAAGGAAGATAAAAATTAAGGAAGGTAAGCAGGGATGAAGGAATGATGAGAGGGAGAGAGGAAGAAAGGAGGGTAAAAATGGAGGAAGGAGGGACAGAAGGAAGGAAGGAAGGAAGGGAAGCAGTTAGGAAGGAAGGGAGAGAGGAAGGAAGGAAGAGACAAATGAAGGAAGGAGGGTAAGCAGGGATGATGGAAGGATGAGAGGGAGGGAGGAAGGAGGGAAAGAAGGCAGTAAGGAAGGAATAAAAAGAGGAAGGAAGGATGGGGAGGAAGGTAAAAATTGAAGAAGAAAGGTAGGCAGTGAGGAAGGAAGGAAGAGAAAGAGAGGAAGGATGGGGAGGAAGGTAAGCAGGGATGAAGGACAGATGAGAGGGAGAGAGGAAGGAAGGATGGGGAGGAAGGTAAAAATGGAGGAAGGAAGGACAGAAGGAAGGAAGAAAGGGAAGCAGTTAGGAAGGAAGGGAGAGAGGAAGGAAGAGACAAATGAAGGGAGGGAGGAAGAAAGGAAGGGGGGGGGAAGAAAGGAAGATAAAAATGAAGGAAGGTAAGCAGGGATGAAGGAATGATGAGAGGGAGAGAGGAAGGAAGGAAAGAAGGCAGTAAGGAAGCAATAAAAAGAGGAAGGAAGGATGGGGAGGAAGGTAAAAATGGAAGAAGAAAAGACAGAAGGAAGAAAGGTAAGCAGCGAGGAAGCAAGGGAGGAAGGGAGAAAGGAAGGAAGGATAGAAGGGGGTAAAAATGGAGGAAGTTAAGCAGGGAAAAAGGAATGAAGGATGGAAGAGAAAGAATGTAAGATGGAAGGAAGGAAAGGAGAGAAAGAAGGATAAAAGAGAAAGAAAGTAAGATGGAAGGAAGGAAAGAAAGGAGGGAAAGAAGGATGGAAGAGAAATAATGGAAGATGGAAGAAAGGAGGGAAGGAAGGTTGGAAGAGAAAGAATGTAAGATGGAAGGAAGGAAGGGAGGTAGTAATGGAGGGAAAGAAGGATGGAAGAGAAAGAATTTAAGATGGAAGGAAGGAAAGGAGGGAAAGAAGGATGGATGGAAGAGAAATAATGTAAGATGGAAGAAAAGATTGAAGAGAAAGAATGTAAGATGGAAGGAAAAAAGGAATGAAATGAGGGAAGGAAGGATAGAAGAGAAAGAATGTAAGAAGGAAAACAAGAATGAAGGAAGGATGGAAGAGAGAGAATGTAAGATGGAAAGAAGGAAGGAAGGAATGAGAGGAGGGAAGGAAGGATGGAAGAGGAAGAATGTAAGATGGAAGCACGGAAGGAAAGGAAGGATGGAAGAAAATGAAAGAAGGAAGGAAGGTAGGAATGGAGGGAAAGAAGGGTGGATGAGAAAGAATGTAAGATGGAAGGATGGAAGAGGAAGAATGTAAGATGGAAGCAAGGAAGGAAAGGAAGGATGGAAGAAAATGAAAGAAGGAAGGAATGGAGGGAAAGAATGTAAGATGGAAGGATGGAAGAGGAAGAATGTAAGAAGGAAGGAAGGAATGAGAGGAGGGAAGGAAGGATGGAAGAGGAAGAATGTAAGATGGAAGCACAGAAGGAAAGGAAGTATGGAAGAAAATGAAAGAAGGAAGGAATGGAGGGAAAGAAGGGTGGATGAGAAAGAATGTAAGATGGAAGGAAGGAAGGAAAGGAGGGAAGTTTCTCCAGTAGTAGATCAGGAAACCTTTAATGATTTCTCTCCAATCAGCTATAACAGTCGGATTTCTCACACACGTGTCTGGCAGTCGGATGGGTGATTGTATCATCAGTAGGTTGTCATGGAGTTTCGTGTAATGGGGTCAGAGGCATTGGATTCGATCTTCCATAGAAAGGACAATACCTTTGGCCGGGTCTGTCTGTTCGGGTCACCGAGGCGGGCGATCGCCGGGCTTCATCCCTCTATAGGAGATATCAAATCTTCTCATTGTGGGGGAAGACAACATTATAAACCTTTACAATCACCCCTCACATTCTTACATTTTAAGTGTTTCCAAATCAATAAAAAAAAAGAAAAAAGGGCCAAAGGTGTCTCTTGAACGACCAGCAATTACTAAAGGAGAGAGAAGGACGCCGAGTCTTAATGCGGCTCATACTTGTAATCTGGGAGAACAACAGCGATCGATGAATGATTGATTTCCCCCCTTTTACACAGAAAACGCTGCAAATTGTGGACACCGTGTTCTGAATGATGGTAGGTGATACATAGATCAATAGATAATACATTGATTGATTGCTACATAGATAGATAGATAGATAGATAGATAGATAGATAGATAGATAGATAGATAGATAGATAGATAGATAGATAGATAGATAGATAGATAGATATTGATTTGCTAAAGGTTTTGCAGGGTAATTTATCTTAGTGAATGTGGTGAAAATTCACTTTGCAAAGAATACCCAATCACATGCATCCTGATGGACAGATAGATTGATAGATAGATAGATAGATAGATAGATAGATAGATAGAGATAGATAGATAGATAGATAAAATGATAGATAGATAGATAGAGAGATAGATTGATAGATAGATAGACAGACAGATAGATAGATAGATAGATAGATAGATAGATAGATAGACAGACAGACAGACAGACAGACAGACAGACAGACAGACAGACAGACAGACAGACAGATAGATAGATAGATAGATAGATAGATAGATAGATAGATAGATAAAATGATAGATAGATAGAGAGATAGATTGATAGATAGATAGACAGATAGATAGATAGATAGATAGATAGATAGATAGATAGATAGATAGATAGATAGATAGATAGATAAAATGATAGATAGATAGATAGATAGATAGATAGATAGATAGATAGATAGATAGATAGATAGATAGATAAAATGATAGATAGATAGATAGATAGATAGATAGATAGATAGATAAAATGATAGATAGATAGATAGATAACAAGATAGGTAGATAGATAGATAGATAGATAGACAGATAGATAGATAGATAGATGCCACCCCCCCCCCCCTTCATAGAAGATCGGTTTGTTCCGCAGAATTATTCTATCCTATAAAGGACGGAACGTCTCGATCTCGGTGTTGAGCCGCAGAGAACATCGAGCAGCAATCTTCCATCTTTTTCTCCTTTTATAAACTCATCACCTCGATTCTCTGCCGCGGACTATTTATTGAGCGGCAGAAGCTGAGTGGGATCCCCAGTGGACTGACCTGTGTCGCTCACTGCCGATTGGAGCTGCACACGCAGCCCCTAATTGGTCGCTGTCACACCCTATTGACCAGTGAACTAGATCATTAATTGCCTCTGGCTTTTCACTCACATCATTGAATTCCGAAGCAGATGTTAGCAGAAGATAATTGGTCGTTTCCTATTTGGATCTGCATTTCGGTCGCTTCCCTTCAAGGCGTAGAAAAAATAGAATTTTCAAGGAGGAAAAAAAATGCACCCAAGGTAATAGTTTTCTTAACGCTGCCTTAGAGGAACAGCTACCAACATGGTACTATTCTGTTATAAGCCACCGACTGGAGTATCATTTGTGGACAAAATCTCTGCTTCAAACTGCCCACAGAGACTCGGATATTCCCCCATTGGACACCCAGATCTCCCCTCATTGGACACCCGGATCTTCCCCCATTGGACACTCGAATATTCCCTCATTGTGCACCCAATTATTCCCCCATTGGGTATCCAAATATTTCCCCATCGGGTACCTCTAGGTTTTCCCCCATTGTACACCTGAATATTCCCCAATTGGGCACCCAGATTTTCCCCCATTGGACACCCAAATATTACCCCATTGAACACCCAGATATTCCCCCCATTGAGGATTTCAGATATTCACACATTGGGCAACTGGATATTCCCCCATTAGGCACCTGGCTATTCCTCCATTGGGCACCCAGATATTCCCCCATTGGACACCCAGATATTCCCCCCATTGGGCACCCGGATATTCCCCCATTGGGCACCCGGATATTCCCCCATTGGGCACCCAGATATTCCCCCATTGGACACCCCTCATTGTATATCCAAATATTCCCCCATCGTGCACTCAAATATTTCCACATCGGTTACCTCTAGGTATTCCCCCTTTGTACACCTGAATATTCCCCAATTGGACACCCAGATATTCCCCCATTGGACACCCCCAGATATTCCCCCATTGGACACCCCCAGATATTCCCCCATTGGACACCCCCAGATATTCCCCCATTGAGGATTTCAGATATTCCCACATTGGGCAACTTGATATCCCCCCCCCATTGAACACCCGGATATACCCTCATTGGGCACCCAGATATTCCCACATTGGGCACCCAGATATTCTCCCATTAGGCACCTGGATATTCCCACATTGGGCACCCAGATATTCCCACATTGGGCACCCAGATATTCCCCCATTGGGCACCCAGATATTCCCCCATTAGGCACCCAGATATTCCCCCATTAGGCACCCAGATACTCCCCCCATTGAGGATTTCAGATATACCCACATTGGGCAACTGGATATTCCCCCCCCCCCATTGAACACCCGGATATACCCTCATTGGGCACCCAGATATTCCCACATTGGGCACCCAGATATTCCCACATTGGGCACCCAGATATTCCCCCATTAGGCACCCAGATATTCTCACATTGGGCACTCAGATATTCCCACATTGGGCACCCAGATATTCCCACATTGGGCACCCAGATATTCCCCCATTGGGCACCTCTAGGTATTCTCCCATTGTACACCTGCATATTCCCCAATTGGACACCCCCAGATATTCCCCCATTGGGCACCTGCATATTCCCCCATTGGGCACCTGGATATTCCCCCATTGGGCACCCAAATATTCCCCCCATTGGGCACCTGCATATTCCCCCCCATTGGGCTCACAATTTGCTTATCTTTATATTTAGGTTCAGAGTTTTTTTGGGAGGAAAGGAGTTATTATTTATTTACATTTGTTTAGTTCATTTAATTTCATGTTTTTTTTGTATTTGCATTTTTATTATTATTATTATTATTATTATTATTATTATTATTATTATTATTATTATTATGTTATTTTAATGTTAGCATTATTTGTGTACTGGTATTTAAAAATAAAAAATCTCTTTTTTATCTAGTACAAAGTTAAATATTGAGGCCGATTAGAGTCTGGGAAGGGGATAGGCCCGGGATGGGTGAAAGGAGCTTCCATGTTCCTCAGCAGACATTTAAAGCCCATTGCACTTTCAAAAAAAAAACATTAAAGAGGCCCTGTCACTTTGCTAATGCAGGGAATCCTCTTCTACGTACATTGCCAGAGTTGTCTCACCTCCTTTACAACCAGCATTAAAATCTACTGAGCTGGGAACTTGGAGAGCGGTGGAATCGCACTTTCAGTCACATTCTTGCTGGGCAGGAACATCGAAGGAGCTCTGGCGAGGTGATTATTCATGGGTCAGGGGCCCTTTACAAAGACACCATCACTATGCTCTGCATTGGCAAGATGGCAGTTAAGGGGTTAAGTGTGTCCCCAGGGAGTGCTTGCTATCTGTGTGGGGGGTAGTCTGACTTACTTAGCAGAAACACAAGGGCCCGGATTCACATACAACAGCGCATAGTTATGCCGACGTAGCGTATCAAATATACGCTACGCCGACGTAGCGCAGAGCGGCGAGCACAGCAGGGGTGTATTTAGGTTTTGTGCTGCCCCAGGCCTGACTAAACTCGTGCACCCCCTAATTTAAATATGACCCACCCCTTCCTGTCAAGGCCACACCCCTTGCATTTTAAGACCCACCCTGAAATTTTCAAGTGGGGACACTAGTTCTGATGGCCTGGGGGCAGGGGGGGGCAATGGATTCCCTTAATTTGCATATATTTCCTCTCACTTCCTGTTTGGCTATGGGACAGGAAGTGAAGGGAAATCTCTACAATGGGACAGGGATGGTAAAAAATTAGAAGCGACGCCCCCCCCCCCCAGTTGCAGAATGCCAACCGCCCACATACTGGAAGCAGTGCGGCCGATTTATGGGGGCGCTAAACTAACTAATTTGCCCAACAGTGTAGCGCAAGCCGGCGGGAACACTGTCCGTGCTGCCCCCCTGTAAAGTGCTGCCCTAGGCCTGGGCCTTGTAGGCCTAGGCCAGGATACAGCATTGGAGCACAGTATTCACAAAGCACTTGCTCCCAAATCTACGCTGGGTTCCCTCTGTGTAACTCGGCGTAAGTGGCAGTGGGCGTGAGCCATGCTAATGAGGCGTGACCCCATGCAAATGATGTGCCGAGCGCCATCAAGATACGAATAACGAACGGCGCATGCGCCGGCTCATGGACGTATCCCAGTGCGCATGCTCAGAATCACGTCGGAACGAACGCCTAAGATACGTCGAATCACTGCCTACGACGTGAACGTAACCTACGCCCATCCCTATTCACGTACTACTACGTAAACAATGTAAAATACAACGGCTGTTCCCTGGTCCATACCTTTGCATGAGTTGCGCCTCATAGATGAGGAATAACTATACGCCGGATGTAAGCCTTACGTAAACCGCGTATATTAATGCTCCGGGCGCCAGTACGTTCGTGAATCGGCGTATCTCACTCATTTGCATATTCAAATCGTAAATCAATGGCAGCGACCCTTGCGGCCAGCGTAAATATGCGCCCACGATACGACGGCGTAGGAAAGTTACGTCGGTCGTAGGAAGCCTATTTTCAGGCGTATCTAGTTCTGTGGGCACGGCGCACAAATACGACTTGTCATCATTGTAGGGGCCCCAGAGCATTTCTTTGCCCAGGGGCCCATGATGCTATTAAGACGGCCCTGCATACGGGGATACCAGTTGTACCACAGGAGAGGAGTTCAGTGACAGTATTGGCCTCCTGTGGATCTTTCTACTCCATTGGTTTCTTAACCACTTGTCGTCCGCTTTTCGTCGATATACGTCGGCACAATGGCAGCGGTGGGCAAATGGGCGTACAGTTATGTCCCCTTTAAAAAAAAGCGCGGCCCACGAGCGTGAACAAGGCATTTCCCTGTTCTGCCTAGTGACAGGACACTAATCATCTGCTCGTAATCCAAGGTTCCACCGTATTTGGTTTGAGTTCTATACCTGCACTAGGGCAGGACTTAGGGTGGTGGGGGCCCCTGGGCTTGAGTGTTGATTGAGGGGCCCCCTGGAGCCGAGAAGCGGGGGGGGTCGAAGTTGTTGAGCGGGGGGGTGCTGCCGATCAAAGCTGATCTAAGTTGTTGCGCGGTGGGGGGGCTGCCGCCGATCGAAGTTGTTGAGCAGGGGGGGGGGGGTCGCCGGTTGATCGAAGTTGTTGAGGGGGGCGCTGCCGATCTTAGTTGTTGAGGAGGGGGACCCCAGGGGGGTGAAGAGGACTTCTTACCTCATCATCAGCAGCGGCTTGGCTTTTCCTGCTTCCTCCTCCCGGGGTGCCCCCTATTGGGCTTGAGTGTTGATTGAGGGGCCACCTGGAGCCGAGAAGCGGGGGGGGTCGAAGTTGTTGAGCGGGGGGGTGCCGCCGATCGAAGCTGATTGAAGTTGTTGCGCGGTGGGGGGGCTGTCGCCGATCCGAGTTGTTGAGCAGGGGGGGTGCCGCCAATCGAAGCTGATCGAAGTTGTTGCGCGGTGGGGGGGCTGTCGCCAATCCGAGTTGTTGAGCAGGGGGGGTGCCGCTGATCAAAGCTGACCTAAGTTGTTGCGCGGTGGTGCCGCTGATCGAAGTTGTTGAGCAGGGGGGGGTCGCCGATTGATCGAAGTTGTTGAGGGGGGGCGCTGCCGCTCGTAGTTGTGGAGCAGGGGGGGGGCCCCGGAGGAGTGAAGAGGACTTCTTACCTCATCATCAGCAGTGGCTTGGCTTTTCCTGCTTCCTCCTCCCGGGGTGCCCCCTATTGGGCTTGAGTGTTGATTGAGGAGGCCCCTTGGAGCCGAGAAGCGAGGGGGGGACGAAGTTGTTGACCGGGGGGTGCCGCTGATTGAAGTTGTTGCACAGTGAGTGGGGGGGGCTGCCGCCAATCCGAGTTGTTGAGCGAGGGGGGGGGGGGGTGCTGCCGATCGAAGCTGACCAAAGTTGTTGCGTGGTGGTGGGGGGTGCCGCCGATCAGAGTTGGTGAGCAGGGGGGGTCGCTGACTGATCTAAGTTGTTGAGGGGGGGTGCCGCGGATCGTAGTTGTTGAGCGGGGGGACCCCAGGGGGGTGAAGAGGACTTCTTACCTCTTCATCAGCAGCTGCATGGCCTTTCCTGCTTCCTCCTCCCGGGGGCCCCCTATTGGGCGGGGCACATGGGCTTGAGCCCAGTCAAGCCCAATGGTAAGTCCGCCCTGACCTGCACCGGTATAGTCCCACTCGATCTCTTGCTTTGAGGACACAATTTCTTCCCCATTTACAGCCCATGTAGTCCTTTCAGGTGATTATTCTTCGATATAACGCAAGTCTGAAAGACCTATTAGCGCCCTCGCCGCGACGTCCAACACCGAAGGAGAACGTGAAGGATGTTTAAGGTTGTCGCGCTCCCAATTCCAAGCGCTAAGTAGCCCAGAATTTATGGACGGGGCCACTAAAAGGCGTCGCCGCCCGCCACAAATCACCTGGCGGAATAAACGTCCGCATGCTAATCCGAAGAGGCGACGGTTATTAATGGTCTTTTTTTTTTACGTGGCGCTTTTGTCGGTCAGGTCTGGCGTTATCTTATGCCAAATGGCCAGAGATTGTAACCGCCAGGGGGGGGGTACATTTTTCCACCGCTTCAGCCGTCCAGGGGACAGGCTCTCACAGCGGCAGCCTGATTCCGTATGACGGGTGCCTGATGGATGGCCGCATGTCAATGAGAGCCCCGGTCCGGCCAAGCGTCTGGACGGGAACGAGAGAGAGAACAATATGGATCGCGGGAGAGGAGCGCTGATCAATTAAGAGCTTAACTGTTAACTTTTAACCTCTTGAGTGCCTGAATTAATATGAGATATCGATTTTGTCTCAAGTAACGCACAACGTCGGTCATACCAGATGATGTTTCGCACGCTGATGCTCGCGGGAGAAAAAAAAAAAAGCTCGCCGGTCAAATTGCAAAGGGTTTCGGACCGGTGAAGGACAATTTCCCTGTGGACGAAAATACTTCATCTATTTATTTATTTATTTTTTAATTGGGCTTTTATTGAATTAAAAAAAAAACGGCAGAGCAAATGAGGACAGAGGAGCTCCGCTATACGTCTCCGCCGCGACGTTATTCGTCAGTTTCTAAAAACAGCGGCTCTGGTTTCTAGAGTGGGAGGCTTTTGGCACTTTAACGCTCTGAGCATCGAAAGTTTTCATTTTAATAAACTGTGAGATCATTTTTTTTATGTGTTGATAGAAATAATGCTAATAGCCCTTTTAACCACTTAAGCCCCGGACCATATTGCTGGTCAAAGACCAGAGCACTTTTTGCGGTTCGGCACTGCGTCGCTTTAACTGACAATTGCGCGGTCGTGCGACTTGGCTCCCAAACAAAATTGGCGTCCTTTTTTTCCCCCACAAATAGAGCTTTCTTTTGGTGCTATTTGATCACCTCTGCGGTTTTTATTTTTTGCGCTATAAACAAAAATAAAGCGAAAATTTTGAAAAAAATGCAATATTTTTTACTTTTTGCTACAATAAATATCCCCCCCAAAAAAATGAAAAAAATGTTTCCCTCAGTTTAGGCCGATACGTATTCTTCTAAATGTTTTTGGTATAAAAAAATAGCAATACGCGTTTATCGATTGGTTTGCGCAAAATTTATAGCGTTTACAAAATAGGAGATAGTTTTATTGCATTTTTATTAATTTTTTTTTTTTACTACTAATGGCGGCGATCAGCGATTTTTTTTTCGTGACTGCGACATTATGGCGGACACATCGGACAATTTTGACACATTTTTGGGACCATTGTCATTTTCACAGCAAAAAACGCATTAAAAATGCACCGATTACTGTGAAAATGACAATTGCAGTTTGGGAGTTAACCACTAGGGGGCGCTGAATGGGTTAAGTGTGACCTCATCTGTGTTTCTAACTGTAGGGGGGCGGGGCTGGACGTGTGACGTCATTGATCGTGTTTCCCTATATCAGGGAACACACGATCAATGACGGCGCCACAGTGAAGAACGGGGAAGCTGTGTTTACACTCACCTCTCCCCGTTCTTCAGCTCCGGGGACCGATCGCAGGACTCCAGCGGCGATCGGGTCCGCGGGTCCCACGGCCGCGGTCAAGGAGCTTCGGACCTGGTCGCGGGCGCCCGCCCACGACCCATGGCTGGGCACTTAAAGAGGACGTACACGTATGTGCTTGTGCCCAGCCGTGCCATTCTGCTGACGTATATGTGCAGGAGGCGGTCCTTAAGTGGTTAACACTCTGAGCATCGAAATTCCGCTCAAGCTTGGCTTGCATACACGCGGTAACACGTAAGTTCTCTGTCAGGTCACCTGTGGTCAGATGACAAGTGCACCCCGTTGGAGGCAGGGGTGCACCACAAGGTAGTGAACCCTATAGCAGACTGCTGCGGATGGACCACAGAGTGGGTATGGAGGAGAGGTTCGCTGGGGCACAAACGGGAATCCTATAGGAAGCGTGAGCCCAAGATTCCCCAGGGCGCGGAGTCTAAGATCCAGTTGGTATTCACCAGAGCCTCTAGTGGTGAGGATGGCCTTCGCTGCAGCTGGATCCAGGTCGCGGCTCCCGGAGTCTACTAGGTCACGCTCCGTAGGGAGAGAGGGGAAGCAGCCACTCAGGACACAAGAGATAGTGAAGGGTAAGCCGAGGTCAGGGTAGCAAGCAGACGGAGATAACCAAGGGACAGGCCAAGGGCCAGGGTCACAGGCAAACAGGAGTAGTCAGAGACAAGCCAAAGTCAGCACACAGAGATAACGTAGCACACGGCAAGCAGGAACACAATACTAACAAGCAACGTTGATCAGCAAAGCAGACCAGCAGTGCAGTGGTTAATATAGAGTTCCTGGGATGGCCTGGGGTGGAGCCATACAGGGAGGAGAGATGATAAAGGCAGCCAGATAAGACCGAGCCTTAGCTCCTAACCCTAACCTCAATCCTCAAACCAACTCCTAACTTTAGCTCCAAGTTTCAACTCTCACTCTAACTTATAGCTTTAAGCAGGCCCAGACTGGCCATAAGGCATACCGGCATATGCCCGGTGGGCCGCAGCAGCCTGCGGGCTGCATGTCACGTCTCCCCCCCCGAGTGTAACATGCAGGGTGTCCAGAACTGTTAGGCGGGTGTCTGTAACAAACTGTGGAGGGCTGTGTAATGTAAAGGGGTCCAGAGGTGCAGTGCTATGTAATGTAAAGGGGTCCAAAGGTGCAGGGTGCTGTGTAATGTAAAGGGTTCCAGAGGTGCAGGGTGCTGTGTAATATAAAGGGGCCCAGAGGTGCAGGGTGCTGTGTAATGTAAAGGGGCCCAGAGGTGCAGGGTGCTGTGTAATGTAAAGGGTTCCAGAGGTGCAGGGTGCTGTGTAATATAAAGGGGCCCAGAGGTGCAGGGTGCTGTGTAATGTAAAGGGGCCCAGAGGTGCAGGGTGCTGTGTAATGTAAAGGGGTGCAGGGTGCTGTGTAATGTAAAGGGGTCCAGAGGTGCAGGGTGCTGTGTAATGTAAAAGGGTCCAGTGATGCAGGGTGCTGTGTAATGTAAAGGGGCCCAGAGGTGCAGGGTGCTGTGTAATGTAAAGGGGCCCAGAGGTGCAGGGTGCTGTGTAATGTAAAGGGGCCAAGAGGTGCAGGGTGTTGTGTAATGTAAAGGGGTCCAGAGGTGCAGGGTGCTGTGTAATGTAAAGGGGTGCAGGGTGCTGTGTAATGTAAAGGGGTCCAGCGGTGCAGGGTGTTGTGTAATGTAAAGGGGTCCAGCGGTGCAGGGTGTTGTGTAATGTAAAGGTGCTGTCACCCCCCCCCCCCCCCCCGATGTGAAGGGAGGTATCTGATGTGAAGGAGCCTTTGATGTGAAAGGGGAGATTTCTGGTGTTATGGGGGCTTCTGATGTAATGGGGTGACTTCTGGTGTTATGGGGGGGCTTCTGATGTGAAGGGGGGACTTCTGGTGTTATGGGGGGCTTCTGATGTAATGGGATGACTTTTGGTGTTATGGGGGGCTTCTGATATAACGGGGGGACTTATGGTGTTATGGGGGCTTCTGATGTGAAGGGGAGGACTTCTGGTGTTATGGGGGGCTTCTGATGTGAAGGGGGACTTCTGGTGTTATGGGGGCTTCTGATGTAATGGGGTGACTTCTGGTGTTATGGGGGGCTTCTGATGTAATGGGGTGACTTCTGGTGTTATGGGGGCTTCTGATGTGAAGGGGGGACTTTTGGTGTTATGGGGGCTTCTGATGTAATGGGGTGACTTCTGGTGTTATGGGGGGCTTCTGATGTAATGGGGTGACTTCTGGTGTTATGGGGGGGGGGCTTCTGATGTGAAGGGGGGACTTCTGGTGTTATGGGGGGCTTCTGATGTAATGGGGTTACTTCTGATGTTATGGGGGGGCTTCTGATGTGAAGGGGGGACTTCTGGTGTTATGGGGGGGCTTCTGATGTGAAGGGGAGACTTCTGGTGTTATGGGGGCTTCTGATGTAATGGGGTGACTTCTGGTGTTATGGGGGGGGGGGCTTCTGATGTGAGGGGGGGACTTCTGGTGTTATGGGGGGGCTTCTGATGTGAAGGGGGACTTCTGGTGTTATGGGGGGCTTCTGATGTGAAGGGGGACTTCTGGTGTTATGGGGGGGGGCTTCTGATGTGAAGGGGGGACTTCTGGTGTTATGGGGGGGCTTCTGATGTAATGGGGTGACTTCTGGTGTTATGGGGGGCTTCTGGTGTGAAGGGGGACTTCTGGTGTTATGGGGGGCTTCTGATGTGAAGGGGGGACTTCTGGTGTTATGGGGGGCTTCTGATGTGAAGGGGGACTTCTGGTGTTATGGGGGCTTCTGATGTAATGGGGTGACTTCTGGTGTTATGGGGGGGCTTCAGAACTTCAGATGTAAAGGGGGGAGGGGAGGGGGGGCGTCTGATGTGAAGTAATCTTTTGGAACAAGTTTATTCATTTAATTGTATTAATTAATTTATAAATATTTTTATCTGGATGCAAATATTTGTAAAACCCAGGACGTGGCCCTCATGCTGAACAGTTTGGGGGCCCCCTGATGTGGAGCCCCTCTTTAGCGGTGACACTTCATGGTGGATTTTCTTATTATCCCGGGATTGCTGGGAGAGTTTTTTGCGCTGTGGGAAAGGTCAGCGCCTGTGAATGATTCACCTGTCACAACATTCAGAGAAGGAAATTGATGCAAAGCGTTTTTCTAGTGACAGAGGGACGGCGGAGCGAAGGATCTTCAAGCTGTTTATCAGGAGTCACACACATGATTCATGTCCCCCCCGGGGGGGCGCAATGAAGAGCAGAGCGATATTTGGAGGATAATAATGAAGATACAAAGTTGGAGATGAAATATTAATCGCGTCCTGTAGGCATAAATACTGACGCGTTTCACCGGCGACACCTTTCACTGTCAGTTTACCAAATAAACACTCCATTTCAGCCGCTGCAATGCGAATATTTGATTTCACGAGGGCCCTCCACACTGGAGGACGGAGCCGTGTGTTCCGGGCGTAATATTCTCTAATAACCGACAAAGAATTCAATTTGCGGCAAGTCGCCTTTTGCAAGCTTGTAGCAGCTGATGGGAAACAAAGTGGATTTTTTTTTATTTTTTCTTTTACATAGTAGTGGCCCGGATTCAGGTAGAATTGCGCATTATTTACTGAGGCGCAGGGCAACGTTTTTGCCCTGCGCCCCCGCAAATTTTCCCCCGCTGCCCTTGATTGACGGAGCAGAAGCTCCGTAAATTGCGCGGGCGCGCCGGCAAAATGCCCGGCGCAAGCGCGGGCAATTTAAATGATCCCGTAGGGGGCGGGAATCATTTAAATTAGGCGCGTTCCCACGCCGATCGTAGAGCGCATGCTCCATCGGGAAACTTTCCCGACGTGCATTGCGGCAAATGACGTCGCAAGGACGTCATTTGCTTCAAAGTGAACGTGAATGGCGTCCAGCGCCATTCACGAATCACTTACGCAAACTACGTAAAATTCAAATTTCGCGACGCGGGAACGACGGGTATACGTAACATTGGCTGCCCCTGCTACTAATAGCAGGGGCAGCCTTACGCAAAAACCTGCCGTACGGAAACAACGTAAATTGCGTACGCAGGGCTCGCGCAACGTTGTGAATCGGTGTTAGTATGCCATTTGCATACTATACGCTGAGCACAGCGGGAACGCCACCTAGCGGCCATCGCAAGAATGCAGCCTAAGATATGCGGGCATAAGAGCCTTATGCCGCGCAGATCTTAGGCTGCAGTCGGCGTAACGAGGTTCCTGAATCAGGAGCACTCGTTACGCCGGGGCAAGTAAGCAATTGCGCTGTGTAACCCATGGTTACACAGGCGCAATTGCTTCTTGAATCCAGGCCACTGTCAGATTGACAAGTTGGGATAAATCTACAGTTTATTAAAGTCCTCCGTTCAAACGTAAAAATTGCCTTTAGAACTCAAAGGGGTATATTTATAAAAAAGGAAGAAAAAAAGAATGCGTCGCTATATGTCCATCAAAACGCCTTGTAAATCGGAAAATTGAGAGAAAATCAGGAAAATGAAGAAAATACCACGTTCAGGCCACTAGGTGGTGCTTACTATAATAGGAAATGAGTATGCTCCTCAACGCCATCTAGTGGCCGTAATTGCAGAGAACACAGCCTGAGAACATTTGACTCGGTTGCCCCGGTTTGCACAGAACAAATGTAGAATACGATGGACTGTTGTGCTTATTCAACCTTACCAACTATGGGCCAGATTCACAGATATCTGCGGCGGCGTAACGTATCGTCTTTAAGTTACACCGCCACATGTTTTCAGCGCAAGTGCCTGATTCACCAAGCACTTGCGTGTAAACTTACGGCGGTGTAACGTAAAGCCGTCCGGCGCAAGCCCGCCTAATTCAAATGGGGTGTGTACCAAATAAATTAGGCGCGTTCCCGCGCCGAACGTTCTGCGCCTGCTCCGTTAGGAAATTTCCCGCCGTGCTTTGCGCGAAATTACGGCACCCCGACGTGTCTTTTGAACGGCGACGTGCGTAACGTAATTTCGTATTCCCGGACGTCTTACGCAAAAAAAAATAAAAAATTGAAATTCGACGTGGGAACGACGGTCATACTTTAACATGGCTGTTCTAAAATGTAAGCCATGAAAAAGCATGCTTAGTTTTGCGATGGGAAAAACCGACTAGCGACGACGTAAGAGATTGCGACGAACGCGCGTATCTTCGTGGATCGCCGTAATCAGCTAATTTGCATACCTGATGCTGGAAAACGACGCAAACTCCACCCAGCGGCCCCTGGAGAATTACACCTACGATCTGAAGCCATACGCCTGTCGGATCTTAGCCAAAAGCCGTCGTATCTTTGTTTGTGAATTACAAATAACGATACGACGCGGCAAATTTGAAAGTACGCCGGAGTATCAGCAGATACGGCGGCGTATTTCCTTTGTGAATCTGGCACTATGTAACATACAATTTCTAAGTAAAGAAAGCTTTGCATTTGTTTTATAAATACACATCTAAATGTGGACCGGAAAGAAGGCGTAAAACCTTTTAACCACTTAAGACCCGGACCTTTAGGCAGGTAAAGGACCCGGCCAGGTTTTGCGATTCGGCACTGCGTCGCTTTAACTGACAATTGCGCGGTTGTGCGACGTGGCTCCCAAACAAAATTGACGTCCTTTTTTTCTCCCCACAAATAGAGCTTTCTTTTGGTGGTATTTGATCACCTCTGCGTTTTTTATTTTTTGCGCTATAAACAAAAATAGAGCGAGCATTTTGAAAAAAAAAATGCAATATTTTTTACTTTTTGCTATAATAAATATCCCCCAAAAATATATAAAAAAAAAAAAAATGTCCTCAGTTTAGGCCGATACGTATTCTTCTACATATTTTTGGTAAAAAAAAATCGCAATAAGCGTTTATCGATTGGTTTGCGCAAAATTTATAGCGTTTACAAAATAGGGGATAGTTTTATTGCATTTTTATAAAAAAAAATTTTTTACTACTAATGGCGGCGATCAGCGATTTTTTCCGTGACTGCGACATTATGGCGGAACACTTCGGACAATTTTGACACATTTTTGGGACCATTGTCATTTTCACAGCAAAAAATGCATTTAAATTGCATTGTTTATTGTGAAAATTACAGTTGCAGTTTGGGAGTCAACCACTAGGGGGCGCTGTAGGAGTTAGGGTTCACCTAGTGTGTGTTTACAACTGTAGGGGGGTGTGGCTGTAGGTGTGACGTCATCGATCGAGTCTCCCTATAAAAGGGATCACTCGATCGATGCGCCGCCACAGTGAAGCACAGGGAAGCTGTGTTTACATACGGCTCTCCCCGTTCTTCAGCTCCGGGGAGCGATCGCGAGGGGGTGGCTAGAAACGAATAGCCGCGCCCTCGTCCCGGATCGCTCCTGAAGCCACGGGAACCGCCGCATGTACCGGGGGGGGGTCCCGATCGGACCCCCGACCCACGTCTAGGCAGGGACGTACAGGTTACGCCAATGTGCCTGTCCGTGCCATTCTGCCGACGTATATTTACATGCGGCGGTCGTTAAGTGGTTAAAGAGTCTTGGATAGCGCTGGTTCTGGACAGAGGAAGCATTGACGGAGGACATAGTCCTGTTGAGGACGAGTGGGGGACTTCTGGTGTTATGGGGGGCTTCTGATGTGAAGGGGGGACTTCTGGTGTTATGGGGGGGCTTCTGATGTAATGGGGTGACTTCTGGTGTTATGGGGGGGCTTCTGATGTAATGGGGTGACTTCTGGTGTTATGGGGGCTTCTGATGTAATGGGGTGACTTCTGGTGTTATGGGGGCTTCTGATGTAATGGGGTGACTTCTGGTGTTATGGGGGCTTCTGATGTAATGGGGTGATTTATGGTGTTATGGGGGCTTCTGATATAATGGGGTGACTTCTGGTGTTATGGGGGCTTCTGATGTGAAGGGGTGGACTTCTGGTGTTATGGGGGGCTTCTGATGTGAAGGGGGGGGACTTCTGGTGTTATGGGGGGCTTCTGATGTGAAGGGGGGACTTCTGGTGTTATGGGGGGCTTCTGATGTGAAGGGGGGACTTCTGGTGTTATGGGGGCTTCTGATGTGAAGGGGGGGGGGGACTTCTGGTGTTATGGGGGCTTCTGATATAATGGGGTGACTTCTGGTGTTATGGGGGCTTCTGATGTGAAGGGGGGGGGGACTTCTGGTGTTATGGGGGGCTTCTGATGTGAAGGGGGGACTTCTGGTGTTATGGGGGCTTCTGATATAATGGGGTGACTTCTGGTGTTATGGGGGCTTCTGATATAATGGGGTGACTTCTGGTGTTATGGGGGCTTCTGATGTAATGGTGTGACTTCTGGTGTTATGGGGGGGCTTCTGATATAATGGGGTGACTTCTGGTGTTATGGGGGCTTCTGATGTGAAGGGGGGACTTCTGGTGTTATGGGGGGCTTCTGATGTAATGGTGTGACTTCTGGTGTTATTGGGGCTTCTGATGTAATGGGGTAAATTCTGGTGTTATGGGGGCTTCTGATGTAATGGGGTGACTTCTGGTGTTATGGGGGCTTCTGATGTGAAGGGGGGGGACTTCTGGTGTTATGGGGGCTTCTGATGTAATGGGGTGACTTCTGGTGTTATGGGGGATTCTGATGTAATGGGGTGACTTCTGGTGTTATGGGGGATTCTGATGTAATGGGGTGACTTCTGGTGTTATGGGGGCTTCTGATGTGAAGGGAGGACTTCTGCTGTTATGGGGGCTTCTGATATAATGGGGTGACTTCTGGTGTTATGGGGGCTTCTGATGTAATGGCGTGACTTCTGGTGTTATGGGGGCTTCTGATATAATGGGGTGACTTCTGGTGTTATGGGGGCTTCTGATGTAATGGTGTGACTTCTGGTGTTATGGGGGGGCTTCTGATATAATGGGGTGACTTCTGGTGTTATGGGGGCTTCTGATGTGAAGGGCGGGGACTTTTGGTGTTATGGGGGGCTTCTGATGTGAAGGGGGGACTTCTGGTGTTATGGGGGGCTTCTGATGTAATGGTGTGACTTCTGGTGTTATGGAGCTTCTGATGTAATGGTGTGACTTCTGGTGTTATTGGGGCTTCTGATGTAATGGGGTAAATTCTGGTGTTATGGGGGCTTCTGATGTAATGGGGTGACTTCTGGTGTTATGGGGGCTTCTGATGTGAAGGGGGGGACTTCTGGTGTTATGGGGGCTTCTGATGTAATGGGGTGACTTCTGGTGTTATGGGGGATTCTGATGTAATGGGGTGACTTCTGGTGTTATGGGGGATTCTGATGTAATGGGGTGACTTCTGGTGTTATGGGGGCTTCTGATGTGAAGGGAGGACTTCTGCTGTTATGGGGGCTTCTGATGTAATGGTGTAACTTCTGGTGTTATGGGGGCTTCTGATGTAATGGCGTGACTTCTGGTGTTATGGGGGCTTCTGATGTGAAGGGAGGACTTCTGGTGTTATGGGGGATTCTGATGTAATGGGGTGACTTCTGGTGTTATGGGGGCTTCTGATGTGAAGGGGGGGGGACTTCTGGTGTTATGGGGGGGCTTCTGATATAATGGACAGAGGAAGCATTGACGGAGGACATAGTCCTGTTGAGGACGAGGGTTCCTCACAGTGAGCATGTAATAAAGTCCTATGGAGAAACTCATCTGGTGGTCCCAAGTCCCCACTGGCCTCTTATAGCCTCATATCCAACGTGGGCTCAGTAAACCACAAGGTCGGGATGTATAAGTGATATTTCTTAACCTCGGCGACCAACCAAGATGAAAAGTCGCGTGTTCACAATTTTACGGCGTGATTTTAATGAATCCCTCTCCATTTTTTTTTCTCTTCATGGGGAGTGAAGGTTAATTTGCTGAGCATTGGGGTCTGTGTTAATCACGGCACCCAATGTGGAAATCCACAAAAGATTTGCGCTGTTCCTCGGGATGGGGGGGGATTGGTAACCTTGGCGTAGAGAGCAGGAGGGCCGGATTGGCGCTGGGTATTTATGGTTCCGGTGCCATAACTGCAGCCGTAAAACTGACAGGGCCGCAGTCTGCAGACTCTCCCGGACCTGCTGTTATTTCTCTTATTTACTGCGCTGGTGGAATCATTAAATTAGACGCTCAGTCAGGTGCAAAGCCGCGTTTGTTAACGTAAAAAAAAAAAAAATGGTGGAAAATTGAAAATAAAATACATAAACGATTGAAAATTAAATCAGTGACAGGTTTTGGTTTAAAGTTTTTTTTTTTTACAAGAATCATTTTAGCCTTCCCCAAAGAAAAATAAAATCAGATTGTTTCCTCCACAGGTGACATTCAGTTATAAGTCACTTTACATCAACAATATAAGAGGATTATAAAGAGAAGTATAGGAGCAAATAATAGGAATATAATAGAGATATAGGAGGACTGTGAGGGGGAAATATAAGAGGAATATAAAAGGAATATAAAAGGAAAATTGGAAAGATATAAGGGAAATATAGGAAGAATATAAGAGAAGTATAGGAACAATTTAAGGAGCATATAAGAGGAATATAATAGAGATAAAAGATGGATAAAAGAGGAGTATAGGAGGAATAGAAGAGGAATATAATAGAGATAAAAGAGGAGTATAGGAGGAATAGAAGAGGATTATGAGAGGAGTATAAGAGCAATAGAAGAGGAATATAAACGGAACAAAAGGGGAAAGATATAAGGGAAATGTAAGAGGAATATAGGAGGAGTGTAGGGGGAATATAGGATGAATATAAGGGAAATGTGGGGGCAATATAGGGGGAATATAGGGGGAATATAGGAGGAATATAGGAGGGACATAAAATGAATATAGGGGGAATATAAATGGAATGCAGGGGGGTGGGAGGAATATAGGAGGGATATAAGGGAAATATAGGGGGGGATATAAAAGAAGTATAGGAGGAATATAAGAGGAACAAAGGAGTAAAATAGGAAGGATATAAGGGGGATAAAGAGGGATATGAGAGGAATATAGGATTTGTGTAGGGGGAATATAGGAGGGATATAGGGGGAATATAGGGGGAATAAAAGATGAATATAGGAGGGATACTGTATAAGATCCCTCCTATAGGAGGAATATAGGAGGGATATAAGATGAATATAGGGGGAATATAATGGGAATTTAGCAGGAAAAAAGGGGAATATAGGAGGAAATAAGACAGATAATGGAGAAGTATAGAAGGGATATAGGAGGAACATAAGAGGAATATAGGAAGGATATAAGGGGAATATATTAGTGGAATATAGGATCAATATAGTGGGGATATAAGAGGAATACGGGGGGGGGGGGTATAAAAGAAGTATAGGAGGAATATAAGAGGGAAAAAAAGAGGAAAATAGGAAGAATATAAGGGAAAAATAAGAGGGATATACAAGGAATATAGGAGGGGTGTAAGGGGAATATTGGAGGAATATAGGGGGGAGGAGGAATATAAGAGGAATATAGGAGTCATATAGGGGGAATATAGGAAGTATATAAGGGAAATTTTGGGGGGAGTATAGGTTGGATATAATGGGAATATAGGGGGATATAAGAGGGATATCACTCAGATGAAAAGGGGGGAATTTAGGGGAAATAGAAGAGGAATATAGGATAAGTATAGGAAGGATATAGGAGGAACATAAGATGAATATAGGAGGGATATAGGAGGAACATAACCCTTTCATGTCTATGCCTATGTATGACATTTGGTGTTTACAAGTTAAAATCCATATTTTTGGCTAGAAAATTACTTAGAACCCCCAGACATTATATATATATATATTTTTAGCAGAGAATCTAGAGAATAAAATGGCGATTGTTGCAATATTTTATGTCATACGGTATTTGTGCGGCGGTGTTTTAAACACAACTTTTTGGGAAAAATTTACTTTCATGAATTTTAAAAAAATGAAAAAGTAAAATTAGCCCAATTTTTTTGCATAATGTGAAAGATGATGTTATGCCGAGTAAATAGATACCAAGCATGACACGCTTTATAATTGCACGCACTCGTGGAATGGCGACAAACTACGGTAACTAAAAATCTCCATAGGCGACGCTTTAAACTTTTTTTACGGTTACCAGGTTAGAGTTACAGAGTAGGCCTAGTGCTATAATTATTGCTCTCGCTCTTACGATCGCGGCGATACCTCACATGTGTTATTTGAACACCGTTTTCATATGCGGGCGCGACTTCCGTATGCGCTTTCTTTGCTGCGCAAGCTCGCGGGGAGGGGGGCGCTTTAAAATTTTTTTTTTTTTTTTTTTCTTATTTATTTATTTATTTTTTATAATATTACATTTTTTTTTTTTTTAATTTTGATCACTTTTATTGCTGTCACAAGGAATGTAAACATCCCTTGTGACAGCAATAGGTGGTGACAGGTACTCTTTATGGAGAGATCTGGGGTCTATAATGAATGTAAACATCCCTTGTGACAGCAATAGGTGGTGACAGGTACTCTTTATGGAGAGATCTGGGGTCTATAATGAATGTAAACATCCTTTGTGACAGCAATAGGTGGTGACAGGTACTCTTTATGGAGGGATCGGGGTCTAAAAGACCTCCGAGCCCTCCTTTGCACTTCAAAGTATTCAGATCGCCGAAAACGGCGATTCTGAATACTGTGTACTTTTTTAAATCCGGCGCCATTGGCAGCCGAGAAACCCGGAAGTGACGTCATGACGCCGCTTCCGTGGTTTCAATGCGCACACTGAATCAAAGCCGTTTACGGCTTTGTTTCAGAGCGCGCCGAGACGCTGGAGGCGCCGGATCGTGGATCGGGTCTCCCGGTGGGACGGGAGGCCCGGTCAGAGCGGCGAGAGGCGGCGGGAGGGGGGGATGTCCCCTCCCGCTCCTCCGGCATAACAACCGAGCGGCTTTTAGCCGCATCGGTTGTTATGTTTGGAAAGCCGATCGCCCGCTCTAAACAACGGTACTGGGATGATGCCTGCGGCTGCAGGCATCATCCCGGTACAACCCCTGAAAGCCGAGGACGCATATATGCGTACGCTCGGCGTGAAAGGGATAAAATGAATATAGGAGGGATATAGGAGGAACATAAAATGAATATAGGAGGAACATAAGATGAATATAGGAGGGATATAGGAGGAACATAAGATGAATATAGGAGGGATATAGGAGGGATATAGGAGGAACATAAGGTGAATATAGGGGGGATGTAGGAGGAACATAAGATGAATATAGGAGGGATATAGGAGGAACATAAGATGAATATAGGAGGGATATAGGAGGAACATAAGATGAATATAGGAGGGATATAGGAGGGATATAGGATGAATATAGGAGGGATATAAGAGGAACATACAATGAATATAGGAGGAGTATATAAGGGATATAAGATGAATATAGGAGGGATACAAGGGGAATATTGGATCAATATAGGGGGAATATAGGAGGAATAAAAGAGGAATATAGGAGGAATGAAAGAGGAATATAGGGGGAATATAGGAGATATATGAGGGGAATGTAGGGGGAAATAAAGGAGGGATATAAGATGAATATAATGTGAATATAGGCGGGATATTGGATGAAAAAGGGGGAATAGAAGAAGCTTTTTGGAGAAGTATAGGAGGAACATCAGATGAATATAGGGGGATATAAGATTAATATAGGAGGGATATAAGATGAATATAGGGGGATATAAGATGAATATAGGGGGAATATAATGGGAATATAGGAGGAAAAAAGGGGAAAATAGGAGGAATATAAGAGGAATAATGGAGAAGTATAGAAGGAATATAGGAGAAACATAAGAGGAATATAGGAAGGACATAAGGGGAATATATTAGTGGAATATAGGATCAATATAGGGGGAATATAGTGGGGATATAAGAGGAATACGGGGGGGGGGGGGATAAAAGAAGTATAGGAGGAATATAGGAGGGAAAAAAAGAGGGATATACAAGGAATATAGGAGGGGTGTAAGATGAATATAGGGGGGATATAAGATGAATATAGGGGGATATAGGAGTGATATCGGATAAAAAAGGGGGAATAGAAGAGGAATATAGGAGAAGTATAGGAGGAACATAAGATGAATATATGAGGGATAAAGGGGGATATAGGAGGGATATAGGAGGATCATAAGATGAATATAGGAGGGATATAGGAGGATCATAAGATGAATATAGGAGGGATATAGGGGGAATATAGGAGGAACATAAGATGAATATATGAGGGTGTAATATAAGAGATATGAGGAGTATAGGTATAATATAAGAGGTATGAGGAGTATAGGTGTAATATAAGAGGTATGAGGAGTATAGGTATAATATAAGAGGTATGAGGAGTATAGGTGTAATATAAGAGGTATGAGGAGTATAGGTGTAATATAAGAGGTATGAGGAGCATAGGTGTAATATAAGAGGTATGAGGAATATAGGTGTAATATAAGAGGTATGAGGAGTATAGGTGTAATATAAGAGGTATGAGGAGTATAGGTGTAATATAAGAGAGATGAGGAGTATAGGTGTAATATAAGAGGTATGAGAGGAGTATAGGTGTAATATAAGAGGTATGAGGAGTATAGGTGTAATATAAGAGGTATGAGGAGTATAGGTGTAATATAAGAGAGATATGAGGAGTATAGGTGTAATATAAGAGATATGAGGAGTATAGGTGTAATATAAGAGGTATGAGGAGTATAGGTGTAATATAAGAGAGATATGAGGAGTATAGGTGTAATATAAGAGGTATGAGGAGTATAGGTGTAATATAAGAGGTATGAGGAGTATAGGTGTAATATAAGAGAGATATGAGGAGTATAGGTGTAATATAAGAGGTATGAGGAGTATAGGTGTAATATAAGAGGTATGAGGAGTATAGGTGTAATATAAGAGAGATGAGGAGTATAGGTGTAATATAAGAGGTATGAGGAGTATAGGTGTAATATAAGAGGTATGAGGAGTATAGGTGTAATATAAGAGAGATATGAGGAGTATAGGTGTAATATAAGAGGTATGAGGAGTATAGGTGTAATATAAGAGGTATGAGGAGTATAGGTGTAATATAAGAGGTATGAGGAGTATGCGTGTAATATAAGAGATATGAGGAGTATAGGTGTAATATAAGAGGTATGAGGAGTATAGGTGTAATATAAGAGGTATGAGGAGTATAGGTGTAATATAAGAGAGATATGAGGAGTATAGGTGTAATATAAGAGATATGAGGAGTATAGGTGTAATATAAGAGGTATGAGGAGTATAGGTGTAATATAAGAGGTATGAGGAGTATAGGTGTAATATAAGAGGTATGAGGAGTATAGGTGTAATATAAGAGGTATGAGGAGTATAGGTGTAATATAAGAGATATGAGGAGTATAGGTGTAATATAAGAGATATGAGGAGTATAGGTGTAATATAAGAGGTATGAGGAGTATAGGTGTAATATAAGAGATATGAGGAGTATAGGTGTAATATAAGAGGTATGAGGAGTATAGGTGTAATATAAGAGGTATGAGGAGTATAGGTGTAATATAAGAGGTATGAGAGGAGTATAGGTGTAATATAAGAGGTATGAGGAGTATAAGTGTAATATAAGAGAGATATGACAATCACTTTGGTTGATTGTTGGCGGCAGATTTTGAAATAAATAAAATATCATGTTGAGAAGATGTTTTTGTGTTTCTCCGGTGAGATGTTCGGAGAGCGCCGCGGTGCAGAGACAATGGCGGACGATTTGCCGCTGATTGGCTGACCTGTTGGCCCCGGGATTGTAGGATGGACACCTCTCTCCCATGTCATTTCATTTTCCCAGAGCCCCAGACTGAAAGGAATAAAAAAGGTTTTTCTTCCAGTGCTGTACTGTTGCCATGGCTATAGCATTGAGATAGCAATTCACAGAGCACCAATAGGCTTTCTGTGCCGGTGACTTGTCCTTAAGGTTCCCCTAACGGCAAAGTTCCTTCACTGACTGCGCAGGTTACAAACTTGCCGACGGAAATCTCCGAACCTCGGCCGGCATCCAGGCTCATTCTTTAACATCCCCGTGGATTGGAGGATGTTAAAAAAAGAGCCAGGAGGCCGAGCGAAGCGAGGACGTGAGGCCGACTGGCCACTTTCCTCAAATTCCACGTCGCCCTGGATACCGGCCAAGCTTCGGAGATTTCCGTCGGCAAGTTTGCGCCTGCGCAGTCCTTAAAGGAACTTTCACGATAGCCGGAACCATATCGGCAGATCAGATTGCGCCTGCGCAGGAACTTTCACGATAGCCGGAACCAGATCGGCAGATCACCGGCAATGTACAGGGCTGGAGATTTTCCTTCCAGAACAATGACTTCCCGATTATTTGGGATTCTTGTTACCAATTGTAAACGAGGCGCAAGCTGAGGAGCTAATGGGAATTGTTGGCGGGGTCAGCTGAGTGTCCAGAGAGGCTCCTCATATACTTCTGTATACTATCAATAGTGAGATGTAAGATCTGACTGTACATGGCTCTGCAACTACAACTCCCAGCATGCTTTGACATTGCAGAATTGTATTACAGACAGTGTCGGGACAAGGTCATCTAGAGCCCAAGGCGAACATCCCCTCCCCCCTCCCTAAAGAGTTGTGTGTCAGCAAAGACATGGATGAGCGAGTTTGGGGTGGGGGAACTTGACTGGCCTGCACAGAGTCCTGACCTCAACCTGATAGAACACCTTTGGGATGAATTAGAGCGGAGACTGTGAGCCAGGCCTTCTCATCCAACATCAGTGCCTGACCTCACAAATGCTCTTCTGGAAGAATGGTCAAACATCCCCATAGACACACTCCTAAACCTTGTGGACGGCCTTCCCATAGACACACCCCTAACAGCACAGTGGTGTAGTGAGTAGCACTTTCGCCTAGCAGCAAAAGGGTCGCTGGTTCGAATCCCAACCACGACACCATCTGCCTGGAGTTTGCATGTTCTCCCTGTGTCTGTGTGGGTTTCCTCCGGGTACTCCGGTTTCCTCCCACACTCCAAAGACATGCTGGTAGGTAAATTGGATCTCGTCCAAAATTGGCCCAGTATATATGTGTGTATGACTGTGTGTCCCTAGCGTGTCATGATCCTACGGGGTAAAATGACCGCACCAGCCAAGCAGATTCTGGCTGGAAAAAGCGCCCAGAGGCGATTCAGTTCGCATGCGTTGCGCTATACAAGTCATTCATTCAACCTTGTGGATGGTCTTCCCAGAAGAGGTGAAGCTGTTGTAGCTGCAAAGGGCGGAGCCAACTCAATATTTAACCCTACGGACTAAGACTAGGATGTCATTAACCACTTCAATACGGGGGGGGGGGGGGCACTTACGCCCCTTCCTGCCCAGGCCAATTTTCAACTTTCAGCACTGTCGCACTTTGAATGGCAATTGCGCGGTCATACAACACTGTACCCAAACAAAATTGGCGTCCTTTTTTCCCCACAAATAGAGATTTCTTTTGTTGGTATTTGATCACCTCTGCGATTATTTTTTTTTGCGCAACAACTAAAAAAAGACTGAAAATGTTGAAAAACAATTACGTTTTTATTTTTTTCTGTTAATTTTTTTGTAAATACGTTTTTCTCTTTCAATTACGGGCACTGATATGGCGGCACTGATGGGCACCGATGAGATGGCACTGATGGACATCGATGAGGTAGTACTGACGGGCACAGATGAGGTGGCACTGATTGGCGGCGCTGGTATGCGGCACTGATGGGCACTCATAGGCGGCACTGATGGGCACACATAGGTGGCACTGATGGGCACACATAGGCGGCACTGATGGGCACACATAGGCGGCACTGATGGGCACACATAGGCGGCACTGATTGGCACTCATGGGCGGCGCTGGGCACTCATAGGCAGCACAGATGGGCACTCATGGGTGGCACTTATGGGTGGCACTGATGGATACTTATGGGTGGCACAGATGGGCATTGATAGGTGGGCACTGGGCATGGATGGGCACTGTGGGGTGGCACTGATGGACACTGTGGGGTGGCACTGATGGACACTGGGGTGGCACTGATGGACACTGTGGGGCAGCACTGATTTTTACAGGTTGCCAGTCAGTGCCCATTTGTGGGCACTGATTGGCATCTTTTTTTTTTTAATGCTTTTTTTTTTTCAGACTTTTTTTTTTTGCATGCTTTTTTTTTTTTTTGCCCACCCTGGTGGTCCATGTGGCGATCCGAGGGGGGGCTGCGCTGATAAACAATCAGCGTGAACCCCCCCTGTCAGGAGAGCCGCCGATCGGCTCTCCTCTACTCGGGTCTGTCAAGCCCCATACACACTATCAGTTTTCCTGATGGTTTTCTCTTCAGGTTTACCAAAACCATCTAATATGAGGTCAAACCTCAAGCGTTTCAATTTGAATGCAATCAGGCAGGTCCTTGTACTACATGGTTTTGGTAAACCTGAAGAGAAAACCAGCAGGAAAACTGATAGTGTGTATGGGGCTTCAGACGCGATGTGAGGAAGAGCCGATCAACGGCTCTTCCTGTTTACATCGTGATCAGCCGTCATTGGACACGACTGATCACGTGGTAAAGAGTCTCCGCCGGAGGCTCTTTACCGAGATCGGAGATGCAGGGTGTCAGACTGACACCCCACATCACCGATCGCCGCGCTGCGTGCCCCCACGGGCGCGCTCGGCATGAAATTCTGCAGGACGTTCTGGAATGTCCAGTCAGGATTTCATAACCACTTCCCGGACGTAAATCGGCTATAGGCCGGGCGGGAAGTGGTTAAATGACAATTGCGCGGTCGTGCTACACTGTACCCACACATAATCTTTATCATCTTGTTCCCACAAATAGAGCTTTCTTTTGGTGGTATTTGATCATCTCTGCGATTTTAAATTTTTGCTATACAAATAAAAAAAGACCGAATTTTTTTTTTCTGTTATAAAATTTTGTAAATAAGTACATTTTCTCCTTCACCAATGGGCACTGATTGGCACTGATAAGGCAGCACTGATGAGGTGGCACTGATGGGCACTGACAATAGGCACTAGTAGGCGGCACTGTTGGGTGGCACTGATGGGCATTGATAGGCGACACTGCTGGGCACTCATGGGTGGCACTGGTGGGCACTGATAGGCGACACTGATGGGCACTGAAAGGCTGCAATGGTGGGTACATATGGGTGGCATTGATAGGCAGCACTGCTGGGCACTGCTGGGCGGCACTGCTGGGCTTCGATACATGGCACTGATGGGCACTGACATGTGGCACTGATTTGCAGAACTGATGGGTATCCCTGGTGGCACTGGCACTGGCAGGGATTTTGGGTGGCACTGGCAGGAATTTTGAGTGGCACTGGTTGGCAGCTGCCTTGGCACAGATTGGCATTCCCTGGTGGTCTAGGGGGCATACCAGGTGGTCCAGTGTGTGTGATTGGACACAGCTGATCACGTGGTAAAGAGCCTCCGCCGGAGGCTCTTTACCGAGATCGGTGTAGCGGTGTGTCAGACTGGAACACCGCACCACCGATCGCCGCGATGCGCGCCCCCCCCCCCCCCCCCCCGGGCACGTGGCGGCTGTTATCCTGCAGCACGTCAATAGACGTCCAGTCAGGATACCGAAAACCACTTCCCGGACGTCAATTCACTATTGACTGGGCGGGAATTGGTTAAAGTTCATGTGTGTGTGAAAAGGCAGGCGTCCCAATACTTTTGGTAATGTAGTGTGTATTAAGCAGAGGCCCTAGACCAGGGGGGTCTCAAACTGGCGGCCCTCCAGCTGCTGCGAAACTACAAGTCCCAGGCTTGTAACTGTTAGCCTTGCAATGCCTCATGGGACTTGTAGTTCTGTGACAGCTGGAGGGTTTGAGTTTGAGACCCCCTGCCCTAGAGAATAAAATGGTGGGCGTTTTTCATGTCATGCGCTTTAAGGCCCAGATTCTCAAAGGGCTTACGACGGCGCAACGCAATGTACGCCGTCGTAAGTCCTAATCTGGGCCGTCGTATCTATGCGCCTGATTCTTAGAATCAGTTACGCATAGATATCCATTAGATCCGACAGGCGTAAGGCTCTTACGCTGTCGAATCTTAAATGCATTTTTTTTTTTTTCGCCGCTAGGTGTCGCCTCCGCCGTTTTCCCCGTCGAGTATGCAAATTAGCAAATTACGCGAATCTCCGAGCGTACGCGTAAGTTTCCCCTGGGTATATGAGGCGCAGTCAATGTTAAGTATGGCCGTCGTTCCCGCGTTGAATTTTTAAAATTTATGTCGTTTGCGTAAGTCGTCCGTGAATGGGGCTGGACGCCATTTACGTTCACGTCGAAACCAATGACGTCCTTGCGACGTCATTTGGAGAAATGCACCCTGGGATATTTTCCGGACGGCGCATGCGCAGTACGTTCGGCGCAGGAACGCGCCTAATTTAAATGCTTCACGCCCCCTACCCGGCTAATTTGAATTAGGCGGGCATGCGCCGGGTGATTTACGGTACGCCGCCGCAACTTTACAGGCAAGTTCTTTGTGAATAAAGCACTTGCCTGTAAAACTTGCGGCGGCGTAACGTAAATCAGATACGTTACGCCCGCCGAGTTTTACGCCCATATACGAGAATCTGGGCCTAGATTTTTTTTTTTTTATTATTTTTTTTTTTTTACACTGTCCTTTTCATTTTTTTTATTAACTTTATTGCTATGACAAGGGGTGAACGACATCGGGGGGGCTGGGGACACACAAAGGGTGGGCGGGGACACCCATAACTCCCACATATGCAGGATCAGACACCTATCAGAATCCAGCAGCCGAATCCGCCCTCCAAGCTCCACGACCAACTAAAAGCCTCGAGTTGTGGGTGGACCGCCCCTTTAAGAAGATTGCGATGCTTTTCTCTTTGAATCCCCAAACTTGATGCGACCGTTTCCTCGCCGATGACTTTGCAGAGAGCTTTCACTTGCCAAGTTGCGCAGCGGTAATAAAAATAATCCTAAAGGACGGAATTTTATGGGTGTTGCGGAGTTTGCAGAACATTTCATCACAGCTGTGGTGGAAAAAGTGAGTCTTTAGGGCGTGCGTGTTGGGGGAGGGGGCCCCGAGGGGGGGGGGGGGCGATCCTGGATGTCATTCCTGACAAGAAGAAAACGCTGTGTACACCCCCAAAACGAGTCCTTTCATTGGACGTCCCAGGGGCGCCATACGAGAAGACTGCGGCGACTCCGCCCACTAAAGACGCAAGGTCACCGGGGAAGAATGTAAACGCACCCCACAAGGGGCTCAGGATAGAAAGACGTTAGAATCCGAGGCTTTCAGATTTCTTTTTATTTGTAATTTAGATAATAAAGTGAACCCACATTCATGTCGCGGCAAATCATCGGGTTCATGAGAGCGTTCCTCACATCAGATACATTGGCCCAGATTCTGAAAGGACTTACAACGGCGCAGCGCCATGTACGCCGTCGTAAGTCCTAATCCGACCCGTCGTATCTATGCGCCTGATTCTTAGAATCAGTTACGTATAGATATCTGTTAGATCCGACAGACGTAAGTCTCTTACGCCATCGGGTCTTAACTTGATTTTTTTTTTGGTGGCGCTTCCGTCGAATTCCACGTCGAGTATGCAAATTAGCTAGATACGCGAATTCCCGAACGTACGCGCGGCCGACGCAGTAAAGTTACGACGTTTACGTTAGGCTTTTCCCGGCGTATAGTTACCCCTGCTATATGAGGCATAAGTGCGGCGCATCAATGTTAAGTATGGCCGTCGTTCCCGCGTTGAAATTTGAAAAAGTTACGTCGTTTGCGTAAGTCGTCCGTGAATGGGGCTGGACGTCATTTACGTTCACGTCAAAACCAATGACGTCCTTGTGGTGTACTTTGGAGCAATGCACACTGGGAAATTCCACGGACGGCGCATACGCCGTTCCGCAAAAACGCCAGTCATCTCCTCGCCTTCCTCCCCAGTCCCTTCCTCAGTCATCCCCTCGTCTTCCTCCCTAGTCCCTTCCTCAGTCATATCCTCGCCTTCCTCCCTGGTCCCTTCCTCAGTCATCTCCTCACCTTCCTCCCCAGTCCCTTCCTCGGTCATCTCCTCGTCTTCCTCCCTAGTCCCTTCCTCAGTCATCTCCTTGTCTTCCTCCCTAGTCCCTTCCTCGGTCATCTCCTCGCCTTCCTCCCTAGTCCCTTCCTCAGTCATCTCCTCGCCTTCCTCCCTAGTCCCTTCCTCAGTCATCTCCTCGCCTTCCTCCCTAGTCCCCTCCTCGGTCATCTCCTCGCCTTCCTCCCTAGTCCCTTCCTCGGTCATCTCCTCGCCTTCCTCCCTAGTCCCTTCCTCAGTCATCTCCTCGCCTTCCTCCCTAGTCCCTTCCTCGGTCATCTCCTCGCCTTCCTCCCTAGTCCCTTCCTCAGTCATCTCCTCGCCTTCCTCCCTAGTCACTTTCTCGGTCATCTCCTCGCCTTCCTCCCTAGTCCCTTCCTCGGTCATCTCCTCGCCTCTCCTCGCCTTCCTCCCTAGTCCCTACCTCGGTCATCTCCTCACCTTCCTCCCTAGTCCCTTCCTCGGTCATCTCCTCGTCTTCCTCCCTAGTGCCTTCCTCGGTCATCTCCTCGCCTTCCTCCCTAGTCCCTTCCTCGGTCATCTCCTCGCCTTCCTCCCTAGTGCCTTCCTCGGTCATCTCCTCGCCTTCCTCCCTAGTCCTTTCCTCGGTCATCTCCTCACATTCCTCCCTAGTCCCTTCCTCGGTCATCTCCTCGCCTTCCTCCCTAGTCCCTTCCTCGGTCATCTCCTCGCCTTCCTCCCTAGTCCCTTCCTCGGTCATCTCCTCGCCTTCCTCCCTAGTCCCTTCCTCGGTCATCTCCTCGCCTTCTTCCCTGGTCCCTTCCTCGGTCATCTCCTCGCCTTCCTCCCTAGTCCCTTTCTCAGTCATCTCCTCGCCTTCCTCCCTAGTCCCTTCCTCGGTCATCTCCTCGCCTTCCTCCCTAGTCCCTTCCTCGGTCATCTCCTCGCCTTCCTCCCTAGTCCCTTCCTCAGTCATCTCCTCGCCTTCTTCCCTGGTCCCTTCCTTGGTCATCTCCTCGCCTTCCTCCCTAGTCCCTTCCCCAGTCATCTCCTCGCCTTCCTCCCTAGTCCCTTCCTTGGTCATCTCCTCGCCTTCCTCCCTAGTCCCTTCCTCAGTCATCTCCTCGCCTTCCTCCCTAATCCCTTCCTCAGTCATCTCCTCGCCTTCCTCCCTAGTCCCTTCCTCAGTCATCTCCTCACATCCCTTCCTAGTCCCTTCCTTGGTCACCTCCTCGCCTTCCTCCCTAGTCCCTTCCTCAGTCATCTCCTTGCCTTCCTCCCTAGTCCCTTCCTCGGTCAACTCCTCGCCTTCCTCCCTAGTCCCTTCCTCAGTCATCTCCTTGCCTTCCTCCCTAGTCCCTTCCTCGGTCAACTCCTCGCCTTCCTCCCTAGTCCCTTCCTCAGTCATCTCCTTGCCTTCCTCCCTAGTTCCTTCCTCAGTTATCTCCTTGCCTTCCTCCCTAGTTCCTTCCTCAGTCATCTCCTCGCCTTCCTCCCTAGTTCCTTCCTCAGTCATCTCCTCGCCTTCCTCCCTAGTCCCTTCCTCGGTCATCTCCTCGCCTTCTTCCCTAGTCCCTTCCTCAGTCATCTCCTCACCTTCCTCCCTAGTCCCTTCCTCGGTCATCTCCTCGCCTTCCTCCCTAGTCCCTTCCTCGGTCATCTCCTCGCCTTCCTCCCTAGTCCCTTCCTCGGTCATCTCCTCGCCTTCCTCCCTAGTCCCTTCCTCGGTCATCTCCTCGTCTTCCTCCCTAGTCCCTTCCTCAGTCATCTCCTCGCCTTCTTCCCTAGTCCCTTCCTCAGTCATCTCCTCGCCTTCCTCCCTAGTCCCTTCCTCGGTCATCTCCTCGTCTTCCTCCCTAGTCCCTTCCTCAGTCATCTCCTCGCCTTCCTCCCTAGTCCCTTCCTCAGTTATCTCATTGCCTTCCTCCCTAGTCCCTTCCTCGGTCATCTCCTCGCCTTCCTCCCTAGTCCCTTCCTCAGTCATCTCCTCGCCTTCTTCCCTGGTCCCTTCCTCGGTCATCTCCTCGCCTTCCTCCCTAGTCCCTTCCTCAGTCATCTCCTCGCCTTCCTCCCTAGTCAATTTCTCGGTCATCTCCTCGCCTTCCTCCCTAGTCCCTTCCTCGGCCATCTCCTCGCCTTCCTCCCTAGTCCCTTCCTCGGTCATCTCCTCGCCTTCCTCCCTAGTCCCTTCCTCGGTCATCTCCTCGCCTTCCTCCCTAGTCCCTTCCTCGGCCATCTCCTCGCCTTCCTCCCCAGTCCCTTCCTCAGTCATCTCCTCGCCTTCCTCCCTAGTCCCTTCCTCAGTTATCTCCTCGCCTTCCTCCCTAGTCCCTTCCTCGGTCATCTCCTCGCCTTCCTCCCTAGTCCCTTCCTCAGTTATCTCCTCGCCTTCCTCCCTAGTCCCTTCCTCGGTCATCTCCTCGCCTTCCTCCCTAGTCCATTCATCTTTCATCTCCTCGCCTTCCTCCCTAGCCCCTTCCTCGGTCATCTCCTCGCCTTCCTCCCTAGTCCCTTCCTCGGTCATCTCCTCGCCTTCCTCCCTAGTCCCTTCCTCGGTCATCTCCTCGCCTTCCTCCCTAGTCCCTTCCTTGGTCATCTCCTCGCCTTCCTCCCTAGTCCCTTCCTCGGTCATCTCCTCGCCTTCCTCCCTAGTCCCTTCCTCAGTCATCTCCTCGCCTTCCTCCCTAGTCCCTTTCTCGGTCATCTCCTCGCCTTCCTCCCTAGTCCCTTCCTCAGTCATCTCCTCGCCTTCCTCCCTAGTCCCTTCCTCAGTCATCTCCTCGCCTTCCTCCCTAGTCCCTTCCTCAGTCATCTCCTCGCCTTCCTCCCTAGTCCCTTTCTCGGTCATCTCCTCGCCTTCCTCCCTAGTCCCTTTCTCGGTCATCTCCTCGCCTTCCTCCCTAGTCCCTTTCTCAGTCATCTCCTCGCCTTCCTCCCTAGTCCGTTCCACGGTCATCTCCTCGCCTTCCTCCCTAGTCCCTTCCTCGGTCATCTCCTCGCCTTCCTTTTTAGTCCCTTCCTCGGTCATCTCCTCGCCTTCCTCCCTAGTCCCTTCCTCGGTCATCTCCTCGCCTTCCTTTTTAGTCCCTTCCTCGGTCATCTCCTCACATTCCTCCCTAGTCCCTTCCTCGGTCATCTCCTCACATTCCTCCCTAGTCCCTTCCTCGGTCATCTCCTCGCCTTCTTCCCTAGTCCCTTCCTTGGTCATCTCCTCACCTTCCTCCCTAGTCCCTTCCTCGGTCATCTCCTCACATTCCTCCCTAGTCCCTACCTCAGTCATCGCCTCGCCTTCCTCCCTAGTCCCTTCCTCGGTCATCTCCTCGCCTTCCTCCCTAGTTCCTTCCTCGGTCATCTCCTCGCCTTCCTCCCTCCGCAGTACAGGATCATACTGGAGACACTTAGCCC
>NC_053493.1:2643495-2698250 GCF_905171775.1 Rana temporaria
AAGATGTGTGGTCATCAGGTCTCAGTGAAAATGCCCCCCCCCCCCCCCCCAAAAGAAAAAAATCTAAAATTCTCCCCCCTCCCAGCATGAATATTTGCTCCCCCAATCTAGCATTTCCCGCACAGATCCTCTCCGCCTCAGATCCCCCTCCTAGAACAAATCCTCCATCCCTCCCCAATATCCCCTCCAACCCTGTCTTTCCCATATCCCCCTTTATAGCAAAAATCCACCCCCCCCCCCATTTCCCATCTTTCCACCCTTAACCCCCCTCCCAGCACAAGTCTTTGCCACCCTAAGATCCTCTTCCCCTTTGCCAGCACAGATCCTCCCTACCAAATCCCCCCTCCTAGCACATATCCCCACTCACCCCCGGCACAACCCCCCCCCCCTCCAAGCACAAATACCCCCTCCCAGCACAAATATTTGCCCCCCAATCTGCCCTCCCAGCACATACCCCCCCCAAATCCCCCTCTGTTAGCACAAATCCCCCCCAATCTCCTCTGTTAGCACAAATATCCCCCCCCCCAATCTGATCTGTTAGCAGAAACCCCCCCCCAATCTGATCTGTTAGCACAAACCCCCCCCCCAATCTCCTCTGTTAGCACAAATCCCCCCCAATCTCCTCTGTTAGCACAATTTCCCCCCAAATCTCCTCTGTTGGCACAAATCCCCCCCCAATCTCCTCTGTTAGCACAACCCCCCCCCCCAATATCCTCTGTTAGCACAACCCCCCCCCAATCTCCTCTGTTAGCACAATTCCCCCCCCAAATCTCCTCTGTTAGCACAAATCCCCCCCAATCTCCTCTGCTAGCACAACCCCACCCCCAATCTCCTCTGTTAGCACAAATCCCCCCCCCAATCTCCTCTGTTAGCACAAATATCCCCCCCCCCCAATCTGATCTGTTAGCACAACCCCCCCCCCCATCTGATCTGTTAGCACAAACCCCCCCCCCCCAATCTCCTCTGTTAGCACAAATACCCCCCCCCATCTCCTCTGTTAGCACAAATACCCCCCAATCTCCTCTGTTAGCACAATTCCCCCCCAAATCTCCTCTGTTAGCACAAACCCCCCCCCCCCAATCTCCTCTGTTAGCACAAATACCCCCCCCCCCCCCATTCTCCTCTATTGGCACAAATCCCCCCCAATCTCCTCTGTTAGCACAACCCCCCCCCCCCCCAATCCCTCTGTTAGCACAATTTCCCCCCAAATCTCCTCTGTTGGCACAAATCACCCCCCCCAATCTCCTCTGTTAGCACAAATCCCCCCCAAATTAGCCTTCCTGGGAAGAGCCTAAAAATATCCCTGTAGGGATCTCCTCCATCTTTCCTGGATATTATTTATCATTGTATCCTCTGATTGTGTCTTTCCTCCTGTGGGGGGGGGGGGGAGATCTGGGAGGGGGAATATTGTGTTTATTCTCCTCGTATGACTTCCACTCATCGATTGGCCCCCCCGTAGCTCTTATCCGATGTAACAGATACTTCGATCCATGAAATAGAGTCAGTGAGAATTTTACACACCGGATGAAATTACGCGTTGCGGCCTTGTTGCGGCTTCTATAGATTCTCCTCCCCCCCCCCTCGTAAGTTTTACATGATGTTCAATATTAACAAGGTCGAATCATTCGAGGGGAACCAAGGATCAATGGTGAGACCGATTGTTCAGCAAGTCAATGAAGCTTATTAAATAAAATAGACGATCGGACTCGTTCGTTTCCTCCTCTCGTTTTTCCATGCAGATCGATTGGAGGAAGTTTTTCTTTTACTTCTGTTGTAAATTTATCACTATAACCAGAAATGGAGAAAGAAGCTTTTAGGAGGCACCTGGAAGCTCTTGTAGATACCTAGAAGTCCCCCTTCACCACCCTGAAGACCAGGCTAAAGTGATGTCAGAGCTTACCCATCCCCCACCAACGTACCTGCCCATTGGCCCATCGCTATGACCGGCTGCCTCAATAACCAATAGGAATGTGTGGGAGCCAGGAGGAGCTCAGAAAGTTCCAGCCCTGCTCTAGAACCTCACCACTGCTACTAGCTACTACTGGTCAGAGGCATAGCTAGAACCTTCAGGGCCCCCGGTGCAAGAGCCCCCGTCCATTAAGGGTGCCTGGGTGCGGCCCCCCTCTATCCACGGCCACCACATCCTTATTAATACTCTATGACCCCTGGCCACTACCCCCTATTCATGCGTCCAACCTCTTTCAGGACGCCGGCCACCTGAATTACAGCGGATAGTTTTTCTTTGGAGCACCTGATCAGAGCCAGAGGCTCTAATAGGCTTCAAAATAGGGTGGGCTCGGGGCGCAGAGCATTGCGCCACGAACCCACCCAGGTGTTACAACAACGAATGAATATTTGCTGTTGTAACACTTATCCTCCTCCCGGCCAACCGGAAAGTGGGTTTGATACCGATCATCCGATTGGCTGAAAGGACAGGAGATCTTATTGGACGTCTAGGAGGAGGGGAGGAGACGCACGGCGGAAGCGAGAGGGAGAAGACACAGGAGCCGCTGCCCAATGCCCGCCGCAGCCTGATGTCCGCTAATGCTTTGATCCCTGCCGCTGCCCGATGTGCCCCTTGTCGATGCTCTGATCCCTGCCCGATGTGCCCCTCGCTGATGCCCAATCTCTGCCGCTGCCCGATGTGCCCCTCGTCGATGCTCCGATCCCTGCCTGATGTGCCCCTCGCTAATTGGCTTCAAGACAGGGTGGGCTCTGGGCGCAGAGCACTGGCCCCGAGCCCACCCAATTGTGTGACAATAGTGAATTAATATTCGCTATTGTCTTCCTGATTCTTTTCTCGGACAATCAGGAAGGCGGATCCTGAGACCCGATTGGCCAGGGAGCCTTAGGAGTCCCGGCCAATCGGGTATCTCGGGTCTCAGGACCCACTTCCTGTTTGGAGGAGAAGCAATGACCCCGAAGCGAGATCCCTGTCATCTGCTTCCTAAGGTAAGGAGGTCTCTGTCCGTCAATCTTCTGCACATGGGGGGGGGTTGATCGCCGCCTTCACCATCCATCTCCCGCATGGGGAGGGGGGTTTAGGGGATCTCTGCCTTCCTGTCAATCTCATGTGTGGGGGGGCAGCGTTGGTTTGCTGCCCCCCCCCCCAAAAGAAAAAATATTGAGCAATGTCTCAATACCTAAGCACCTAGAGGGAATTAGCAAATGAATGTAACCTGTGCTTATGTCTATTTTCTAATTCCCTCTAGCGTTCCCTGGAGTTGTTACATTTTAACTCCTAATAAGCCGGGGACTGTCCCTGGCTCCTTAGCTCCATCTGGTGGCCAAAATGTTGTATTTTGCTGCTTCCCTTATATAAAAGAAGAGCAAACAGCCTAAAAGAACCTTCCTTATTACCCAATTCGTATTGAATGGATGAATCCAAATTCCGAATCACAAGAGTAACGAATGTAAATGAATCCTCTGAAATAATGAAACAAAATTCATCTGAAATAACAGATGCACACATGACACACCCCTGCATTACACAAGACACACCCCTACATGGCATGACACACCCCTACATTACATGATACACCCCTGCATTACACAACACACCCCTACATTACACGACACACCCCTACATGGCATGACACACCCCTACATTACATGACACACCCCTACATTACAAGACACACCCCTGCATTACACAACACACCCCTACATTACACGACACACCCCTACATGGCATGACACACCCCTGTATTACATGACACACCCCTGCATTACACGACACACGCCTACATTACAAGACACACCCCTACATTGCATGACACACCCCTACATTACAAGACACACCCCTACATTGCATGACACACCCCTACATTACATGACACACCTCTACATGGCATGAAACACCCCTACATAGCATGACACCCCCCTACATGGCATGACACACCCCTACATGGCAGGACACACCCCTACATTGCATGACACACCCCTACATTACATGACACACCTCTACATGGCATGAAACCCCCTACATTACACGACACACCTCTACATGGCAGGACACACCCCTACATTACATGACACACCCCTATATTACATGACACACATCTACATGGCATGACATACCCCTACATTACATGACACACCTCTACATTACATGACATACCCCTACATTACATGACACACCTCTACATGGCATGACACACCCCTACATGGCATGACACACCCCTACATTACATGACACACCTCTACATTACATGACACACCCCTACATTACATGACACATCCCTACATGGCATGACACATCCCTACATGGCATGACACACCCCTACATGGCATGTTACACCCCTACATTACACAACACACCCCTACATGGCATGACACACCCCTACATGGCATGACACCCCTAGATTACATGACACACCCCTAAATGGCATGACACACCCCTACATGGCATGACACACCCCTATATTGCATGACACACCCCTACATTAAATGACACACTTCTACATGGCATGACTCCCCCCTACATTACACGACACACCCCTACATGGCATGACACCCCAACATTACATGACACACCCCTACATGGCATGACACACCCCTACATTACATGACACACCCCTACATGGCATGACACCCCTACATTACATGACACACCCCTAAATGGCATGACACACCCCTACATGGCATGACACACCCCTATATTGCATGACACACCCCTACATTAAATGACACACTTCTACATGGCATGACACCCCAACATTACATGACACACCCCTACATGGCATGACACACCCCTACATTACATGACACACCCCTACATGGCATGACACACCCCTACATTACATGACACACCTCTACATGGCATGACACACCCCTACATAGCATGACACACCCCTACATGGCATGACACACCTCTACATTACATGAAACACCCCTACATGGCATGACACACCCCTACATGGCATGACACACCCCTATATTACATGACACACCTCTACATAGCATGACACACCCCTACATGGCATGACACACCCCTACATTACATGAAACACCCCTACATGGCATGACACACCCCTACATGGCATGACACACCCCTACATTACATGACACACCCCTACATTACACAAAACACCCCTACATGGCATGACACACCCCTACAGTACATGGCACACGCCTACATTACACAACACACCCCTACATGGCATGACACACCCCTGCATTACACGACACACCCCTACATGGCATGACACACCCCTACATTACATGACACACCCCTTCATGGCATGACACACCCTTACATTACATGACACACCCCTACATTGCATGACACACTTCTACATTACATGACACACCCCTACATTACATGACACACCCCTACATGGCATGACACACCTCTACATGGCATGATACACCCCTACATTACATGACACACCCCTTCATGGCATGACACACCCTTACATTACATGACACACCCCTACATTGCATGACACACTTCTAAATTACATGACACACCCCTACATTACATGACACACCCCTACATGGCATGACACACCTCTACATGGCATGATACACCCCTACATTACATGACACACCCCTTCATGGCATGACACACCCTTACATTACATGACACACCCCTACATTGCATGACACACTTCTACATTACATGACACACCCCTACATTACATGACACACCCCTACATGGCATGATACACCCCTACATTACATGACATACCCCTACATGGCATGACAGGGGTGTGTCATGTAATGTAGGGGTGTATCATGCAATATAGGGGCATGTCATGCAATGTAGGGGCATGTCATGCAATGTAGGGGTGTGTCATGTAATGTAGGGGTGTGTCATGCCATGTAGGGGTGTGCCATGTCATGTAGGGGTGTGTCATGCCATGTAGAGGCGTGTCATGTAATGTAGGGGTGTGTCATGCAATGTAGGGGTGTGTCATGCCATGTAGGGGTGTGTCATGTAAAACAGGGGTGTGTCATGCCATGTAGGGGCGTGTCATGCAATGTAGGGGTGTGTCATTCCATGTAGAGGTGTTTCATGTAATGTAGGGGTGTGTCATGCCATGTAGGGGCGTGTCATGCAATGTAGGGGTGTGTCATGCCATGTAGAGGTGTTTCATGTAATGTAGGGGTGTGTCATGCCATGTAGGGGCGTGTCATGCAATGTAGGGCTGTGTCATGCCATGTAGAGGTGTTTCATGTAATGTAGGGGTGTGTCATGCCATGTAGGGGTGTGTCATATAATGTAGCGGTGTGTCATGCCATGTAGGGGTGTGTCATGCCATGTAGAGGTGTGCCTTGTAATGTAGGGGTCTGTCATGCCATGTAGGGGTGTGTCATTCCATGTAGGGGTGTGTCATGTCATGTAGGGGTGTGTCTTGTAATGTAGGGGTGTGTCATGCAATGTAGGGATGTGTCGTGTAATGTAGGGGTGTGTCTTGTAATGAAGGGGTGTGTCATGCAATGTAGGGATGTGTCGTGTAATGTAGGGGTGTGTCTTGTAATGAAGGGGTGTGTCATGCTATGTAGGGGTGTGTCATGCCATGTAGGGGTGTGTCATGCCATGTAGGGGTGAGTCGTGTAATGTAGAGGTGTGTCATGTAATACAGGGGTGTGTCGTGTAATATATGGGTGTGTCGTGTAATGTAGGGGTGTGTCATGCAATGTAGGGGTGTGTCGTGTAATGTAGGGGTGTGTCATGCCATGTAGGGGTGTGTTGTGTAATGTAGGGGTGTGTCATGTAATGTAGGGGTGTGTTGTGTAATATAGGGGTGTGTCATGTAATGTAGGGGTGTGTCTTGTAATGTAGGGGTGTGTCATGCTATGTAGGGGTGTGTCTTGTAATTTAGGGGTGTGTCATGCCATGTAGAGGTGTGTCATGTAATGTAGGGGTGTGTCTTGTAATGTAGGGGTGTGTCATGCCATGTAGGGGTGTGTCGTGTAATGTAGGGGTGTGTCATGCCATGTAGAGGTGTGTCGTGTAATATATGGGTGTGTCCTGCCATGTAGGGGTGTGTTGTGTAATGTAGGGGTGTGTCGTGTAATATAGGGGTGTGTCATGCCATGTAGGGGTGTGTCATGCAATGTAGGGGTGTGTCATGTAATACAGGGGTGTGTCATGTAATACAGGGGTGTGTCATGTAATTCATGGGTGTGTCATGCAATGTAGGGGTGTGTCATGTAATACAGGGGTGTGTCATGTAAATTGAAGGGGATCCCACATACTGCAGTCCACATGGGCACTGCAGCAGGTAGATCACCCCCACCGTGGAACAAAGGTCTCTCTCTCATATCCCTCAGACGTTCCACTGTATAAAAATGATATTATATGATATTTCCGTCATTAAATTGTCCTGTTTGGCCGCTGTGACGCGGTTGGCGTCCTCCACCCATCGCAGGGTTAACACTTATTACAAGAGTTACAATGTAACGAGTGCCAGCTCCGGGGCTGGATGGACTGCGGGTCCGCGCAGCACGCCAAAACGCCGCACTAAATGCCGCTGATTATCATAATTGTCTGGGATGAAGAAGTGTCTCTCTGACAGGCCCCCGCGTTTTGTTTGCCTTCATCCTCATTTGTGCCAAATTGGCTTCACCGGCGGCGGTCGGCGTCAGTCCGCGGCGTTCCCGTGATGTGAGCGCTCCTGACAAGCCGCCCGCTACGCCGTGAACTGCTCACCTTACAAATATCAGATTGTGCGTCGGATTTAATTGGATATAATGTCCCCGGAGCTGGCATCACCTTCACCCGTCTGTTCCCTTTCCAGCGCCGAACCCAACGCCGCCAGGAATCGTCTCCGTCCAAATTAGGTACAACCCCCCCCCCTCCCCCCTCCACCACCAACAAAGTCACTGATAGAGCGCCAATCCCATCCAATACCGCTGCGGTCATTAATAATACTAAAGTGATCCTGACATCAGATTTGTCCTTTCATACACTTCCACTGTCACCCCCCCTCCCGACTCCCTCCAGAGCGACGGCACCATCTTTGTTCAGGTATCAGCCAGAACCAACGTCTACTTTCCGTACTGAGATGGCACAAACGTGAAAATCCTGAAACCTGGCGGTGTTCACAAATGTCGGACACAGATCAGCCCCCTGCTGCAGCCTCTCACAGTGTGACTCGATACAAAGTTACAATGTACAGTCTGATCACTGGGGGGAGGGGAGACTGAGGAAATGACTCCTCCTCCTTCTACCAAGTTATAATGTACAGTCTGATCACTGGGGGAGGGGAGACTGAGGAAATGCCCCTCCTCCTTCTACAAAGTTACAATGTACAGTCTGATCACTGGGGGGAGGGGAGACTGAGGAAATGTCTCCTCCTCCTTCTACCAAGTTACAATGTACAGTCTGATCACTGGGGGAGGGGAGACTGAGGAAATGCCCCTCCTCCTTCTACAAAGTTACAATGTACAGTCTGATCACTGGGGGAGGGGAGACAGAGGAAATGACTCCTCCTCCTTCTACAAAGCTGCAATGTACAGTCTGATCACTGGGGGACTTAGTAGCTTTACGGTAAAGAATCCACACTTACTATAGTAAAGGGATTGACTGCCTTTACAGTAAAGAATCCTCAGACTCAGGAGCTGTACAGTAAAGAATCCGCACTCTGGCCATCCTTATAGAAAACGGAGCACCTTTACAGGAGAGAATCCTCAGTCTGAATGCTTATAAAGTAAATGATCCATAGAAGACTAACTACCTTTACAGGAAAGAATCCTTCACCTCCATCACATGATGATCTAAAAACAAACTGTAAAGAATCCCCAATCTGAGGAATGTGAGAGGAAAATAAACGACGATGATTGGTTATTAAGGGGAACATATGGAGAAAACAATCAATACAATTATCATAACAGCATTTCTTAGCCCCTCCCCCCCCCTCCCCCGCCTGCACTGCTCTACAGAAAAACTGCCTTTACAGTAAAGAACCTTTTACATTAAAGTGTGTGAAGCCAGACTACTTTTACAGTCGGTCTCTGTGCTGTGATTGGTGCCTGCAGGTCTCTGTCCTGTGATTGGTGCCTGCGGGTCTCTGCCCTGTGATTGGTGCCTGCGGGTCTCTGTCCTGTGATTGGTGCCTGCGGGCCTCTGTCCTGTGATTGGTGCCTGCGGGTCTCTGTCCTGTGATTGGTGCCTGCGGGTCTCTGCCCTGTGATTGGTGCCTGCGGGTCTCTGTCCTGTGATTGGTGCCTGCGGGTCTCTGCCCTGTGATTGGTGCCTGCGGGTCTCTGCCCTGTGATTGGTGCCTGCGGGTCTCTGCCCTGTGATTGGTGCCTGCGGGTCTCTGTGCTGTGATTGGTGCCTGCGGGCAGGGCAGGACTTAGGGTGGTGGGGGCCCCTGGGCTTGAGTGTTGAAGGGGCCCCCTGGAGCCGAGAATTGGGGGGATCAAAGTTGTTGAGCGGGGGGGGCGAATTGAAGTTGTTGAGCGGGGGGGAGCACATTAAAGTTGTTGAGCGGGGGGGGGGATTTTTCAGTTGTTGAGGGGGGGAGTGCCTCTCACCTGTGCCAACAGCCGGGGCCACAGACTGTCATTAGCCCGGCTCTCGGCTTTCTTCCCTTCAGCAGCCACAGTCCTCCACACACCACTCCGGTTCCTCCTGCTTCCGTGCTGCCTCCTCTTGCAGTGCGGGAAAATTAATTAAATGCGGGAAGAAGCTGTCTGTGCGGGAAAGTCCCACAGAATCCGTGCGTGTTGGGAGGTATGCGCAGGGCCGCCATCAGGAATTTTGGGGCCCCTTGCACAGCTTAAGGCATGGGCCCCCTGAAGCAGAGAACCTAGGGGGGGTGGGGGTGCTGTCGCCTGAAATTGAGAAGGGTGGGGGCTGCCGCAAATTGAGAAGCCTTTACAAAAAAAAGAAGAAATAAAGAAAAAAACAAATATATATATATATATATATATATATATATATATATATATATATATATATATATATATATATATATAAAAAAGGGGGGTAGCCATCCGGGGCCCTGGGGACCTCTGGGCCTTTTAATAAAAAGAAAAAATAAACCTCTGGGCCCTTTAATAATAAAAAAAAAACATTTATAAAAAATACATAAAAAAAGGGAGGTTGCCATCCGGGGCCCTGGGGACCTCTGGGCCCCTGGGAACCTCTGGGCATTTTAATAAAAAATAAAAAAATAAACATTTATAAAAAAAATAAAAAAAGGGGGGTTGCCACATGGGGCCCTGGGGACCTCTGAGCCCTTTAATAAAAAAAAAAAAATATATATATATATATATATATATATACAGTGGGGATCGAAAGTTTGGGCACCCCAGGTAAAAATTTGTATTAATGTGCATAACGAAGCCAAGGAAAGATGGAAAAATCTCCAAAAGGCATCAAATTACAGATTAGACATTCTTATAATATGTCAAAAAAAGTTAGATTTTGTTTCCATCATTTACACTTTCAAAATTACAGAAAACAAAAAAATGGCATCTGCAAAAGTTTGGGCACCCTGCAGAGTTAATATCTTGCACTGCCCCCTTTGGCAAGTATCACAGCTCGTAAACGCTTTTTGTAGCCAGCCAAGAGTCTTTCAATTCTTGTTTGAGGGATCTTTGCCCATTCTTCCTTACAAAAGTCTTTCAGTTCTTTGAGATTTCTGGGCTGTCTGTCACGCATTGCTCTTTTAAGGTCTATCCATAGATTTTCAATTATGTTGAGGTCAGGAGATTGTGAAGGCCATGGCAAAACCTTCAGTTTACGCCTCTTGATGTAATCCCCCATGGATTTTCAGGTGTGTTTAGGATCATTATCCATTTGTAGAAGCCATCCTCTCTTTAACTTCAGCTTTTTCACAGATGGCATCAAGTTACCATCCAAAATTTGCTGAAATTTTATTGAATCCATTTTTCCTTCTACTCGTGAAATGTTCCCTGTGCCACTGGCTGCAATACAACCCCAAAGCATGATTGATCCACCCCCATGCTTCACAGTTGGACAGAGGTTCTTTTCATTAAATTCTGTGCTCTTTCTTCTCCAAACGTCCCTTTGCTCATTCCGGACAAAAAATACTATTTTAACTTTATCAGTCCACAGAACTTGTTTCCAAAATGCATCAGGCTTGTCTATATGTTCATTTGCAAAGTTCAAACGCTGATTTTTGTGGTGAGGACGTAGGAGAGGTTTTCTTCTGATGACTCTTCCATGAAGACCATATTTGTACAAGTATCTCTTTATAGTGGAATAGTGTACCACAACTCCAGTGTCTGCCAGATCTTTCTGGAGGGATCCTGCAGTCAAACGTGGGTTTTGAATTGCTTTTCTCACAATCCTGCGAGCTGTTCTGTCTATTTGTCTTGGTCTTCCAGATCTTGCTTTAACTTCCACTGTTCCTGATGACTGCCATTTATTAACTACATTCCGAACAGAGGATATTGACATCTGAAAACGCTTTGCTATCTTCTTATAGCCTTCTCCAGCTTTGTGAGCGTCAACTTTTTTCAGTTTCAATTTTCTAGACAACTGCTTAGAAGAACCCATGGTGCTGATTGTTGGGGGAGGGTCAGATGAGTCTGGGCATTTAAAACCTTTGAGATTGACATCACCTGGTCTTCCCAGACGATGATTGAGAACAATCCATGACACTGGCAGATCTCAGTTTTGCAAAGGGGGTGCAGTGCATGCTATAAATTCTGCAGGGTGCCCAAACTTTTGCAGACGCCATTTTTTTGTTTTCTGTAATTTTGAAAGTGTAAATGATGGAAATAAAATATAACTTTTTTTGACATATTATAAGAATGTCTAATCTGTAATTTGATGCCTTTTGGAGATTTATCCATCTTTCCTTGGCCTCGTTATGCACATTAATACAAATTTCTACCTGGGGTGCCCAAACTTTCGATCCCCACTGTATATAAAAAAATAAAAAAGGTGGGTTGCCATCCGGGGGCCGTGGAGACCCCTGAGCCCTTTAATAATAATAATAATAATAATAATATATATATATATATATATATTATTATTATTATTATTATTAAAGGGCCCAGGGGTCTCCAGGGCCCCGGACGGCAACCCCCCTTTTTTTTATTTATTTTTTGTAAAAAAATGTTTTTTTTATATATATTTTTTATTTTTATATATATATATTATTATATATATAAAAATAAAAAATATATAAAAAAAACATTTTTTTACAAAAAATAAATAAATTAAATAAAAAAAAATAAAAAAAAAAATAAAAAAGGGGGGGTTGCCGTCCAGGGCCCTGGGGGGCTCCGGGCCCCTGGGGACCTCTGGACCCCTAAAAAAAAAAAAAAAAAAAAAAAAAAAAAATTTTTTTTTTTTTTTTTTTTTTTTAGGGGGCCCCCTATTGGGTGGGGCCCCTGGGCTTGAGCCCAGTCAAGCCCAATGGTAAGTCCGGCCCTGCCTGCGGGTCTCTGCCCTGTGATTGGTGCCTGCGGGTCTCTGCCCTGTGATTGGTGCCTGCGGGTCTCTGCCCTGTGATTGGTGCCTGCGGGTCTCTGTCCTGTGATTGGTGCCTGCAGGTCTCTGCCCTGTGATTGCTGCCTGCAGGTCTCTGCCCTGTGATTGCTGCCTGCAGGTCTCTGCCCTGTGATTGGTGCCTGCGGGTCTCTGCCCTGTGATTGGTGCCTGCGGGTCTCTGGGCTGTGATTGGTGCCTGCGGGTCTCTGCCCTGTGATTGGTGCCTGCGGGTCTCTGCCATGTGATTGGTGCCTGCGGGTCTCTGCCCTGTGATTGGTGCCTGCAGGTCTCTGCCCTGTGATTGGTGCCTGCAGGTCTCTGCCCTGTGATTGGTGCCTGCGGGTCTCTGCCCTGTGATTGGTGCCTGCGGGTCTCTGCCCTGTGATTGGTGCCTGCGGGTCTCTGCACTGTGATTGGTGCCTGCGGGTCTCTGCCCTGTGATTGGTGCCTGCGGGTCTCTGCCCTGTGATTGGTGCCTGCGGGTCTCTGCCCTGTGATTGGTGCCTGCGGGTCTCTGCCCTGTGATTGGTGCCTGCGGGTCTCTGCCCTGTGATTGGTGCCTGCGGGTCTCTGCCCTGTGATTGGTGCCTGCGGGTCTCTGCACTGTGATTGGTGCCTGCGGGTCTCTGCCCTGTGATTGGTGCCTGCAGGTCTCTGCCCTGTGATTGGTGCCTGCAGGTCTCTGCCCTGTGATTGGTGCCTGCAGGTCTCTGTCCTGTGATTGGTGCCTGCGGGTCTCTGCCCTGTGATTGGTGCCTGCAGGTCTCTGCCCTGTGATTGGTGCCTGCAGGTCTCTGCCCTGTGATTGGTGCCTGCGGGTCTCTGCCCTGTGATTGGTGCCTGCGGGTCTCTGCCCTGTGATTGGTGCCTGCGGGTCTCTGCACTGTGATTGGTGCCTGCGGGTCTCTGCCCTGTGATTGGTGCCTGCAGGTCTCTGCCCTGTGATTGGTGCCTGCGGGTCTCTGCCCTGTGATTGGTGCCTGCAGGTCTCTGCCCTGTGATTGGTGCCTGCGGGTCTCTGCCCTGTGATTGCTGCCTGCAGGTCTCTGTGCTGTGATTGGTGCCTGCAGGTCTCTGCCCTGTGATTGGTGCCTGCGGGTCTCTGCCCTGTGATTGGTGCCTGCGGGTCTCTGCCCTGTGATTGGTGCCTGCGGGTCTCTGCCCTGTGATTGGTGCCTGCGGGTCTCTGTCCTGTGATTGGTGCCTGCGGGTCTCTGTCCTGTGATTGGTGCCTGCGGGTCTCTGTCCTGTGATTCGTGCCTGCGGGTTTCTGCCCTGTGATTCGTGCCTGCGGGTCTCTGTCCTGTGATTGGTGCCTGCGGGTCTCTGCCCTGTGATTGGTGCCTGCAGGTCTCTGCCCTGTGATTGGTGCCTGCAGGTCTCTGCCCTGTGATTGGTGCCTGCGGGTCTCTGTGCTGTGATTGGTGTCTGCAGGTCTCTGTGCTGTGATTGGTGTCTGCAGGTCTCTGCCCTGTGATTGGTGCCTGCGGGTCTCTGTGCTGTGATTGGTGTCTGCGGGTCTCTGCCCTGTGATTGGTGCCTGCGGGTCTCTGTGCTGTGATTGGTGTCTGCAGGTCTCTGCCCTGTGATTGGTGTCTGCGGGTCTCTGTGCTGTGATTGGTGTCTGCAGGTCTCTGTGCTGTGATTGGTGTCTGCAGGTCTCTGCCCTGTGATTGGTGTCTGCAGGTCTCTGTGCTGTGATTGGTGTCTGCAGGTCTCTGTGCTGTGATTGGTGTCTGCAGGTCTCTGTGCTGTGATTGGTGCCTGCAGGTCTCTGCCCTGTGATTGGTGCCTGCGGGTCTCTGCCCTGTGATTGGTGCCTGCAGGTCTCTGTCCTGTGATTGGTGCCTGCGGGTCTCTGTCCTGTGATTGGTGCCTGCGGGTCTCTGCCCTGTGATTGGTGCCTGCGGGTCTCTGCACTGTGATTGGTGCCTGCGGGTCTCTGCCCTGTGATTGGTGCCTGCAGGTCTCTGCCCTGTGATTGGTGCCTGCAGGTCTCTGCCCTGTGATTGGTGCCTGCAGGTCTCTGCCCTGTGATTGGTGCCTGCAGGTCTCTGCCCTGTGATTGGTGCCTGCAGGTCTCTGCCCTGTGATTGGTGCCTGCAGGTCTCTGCCCTGTGATTGGTGCCTGCGGGTCTCTGCCCTGTGATTGGTGTCTGCAGGTCTCTGTGCTGTGATTGGTGCCTGCAGGTCTCTGCCCTGTGATTGGTGCCTGCGGGTCTCTGCCCTGTGATTGGTGCCTGCAGGTCTCTGTCCTGTGATTGGTGCCTGCAGGTCTCTGTCCTGTGATTGGTGCCTGCAGGTCTCTGTCCTGTGATTGGTGCCTGCAGGTCTCTGCCCTGTGATTGGTGCCTGCAGGTCTCTGCGCTGTGATTGGTGCCTGCAGGTCTCTGTCCTGTGATTGGTGCCTGCAGGTCTCTGCCCTGTGATTGGTGCCTGCAGGTCTCTGCTCTGTGATTGGTGCCTGCGGGTCTCTGCCCTGTGATTGGTGCCTTCAGGTCTCTGCCCTGTGATTGGTGCCTGCAGGTCTCTGCCCTGTGATTGGTGCCTGCAGGTCTCTGCCCTGTGATTGGTGCCTGCGGGTCTCTGCCCTGTGATTGGTGCCTGCGGGTCTCTGCACTGTGATTGGTGCCTGCGGGTCTCTGCCCTGTGATTGGTGCCTGCAGGTCTCTGCCCTGTGATTGGTGCCTGCGGGTCTCTGCCCTGTGATTGGTGCCTGCAGGTCTCTGCCCTGTGATTGGTGCCTGCGGGTCTCTGCCCTGTGATTGCTGCCTGCAGGTCTCTGTGCTGTGATTGGTGCCTGCAGGTCTCTGCCCTGTGATTGGTGCCTGCGGGTCTCTGCCCTGTGATTGGTGCCTGCGGGTCTCTGCCCTGTGATTGGTGCCTGCGGGTCTCTGCCCTGTGATTGGTGCCTGCGGGTCTCTGTCCTGTGATTGGTGCCTGCAGGTCTCTGCCCTGTGATTGGTGCCTGCGGGTCTCTGCCCTGTGATTGCTGCCTGCAGGTCTCTGTGCTGTGATTGGTGCCTGCAGGTCTCTGCCCTGTGATTGGTGCCTGCGGGTCTCTGCCCTGTGATTGGTGCCTGCGGGTCTCTGCCCTGTGATTGGTGCCTGCGGGTCTCTGCCCTGTGATTGGTGCCTTCAGGTCTCTGCCCTGTGATTGGTGCCTGCGGGTCTCTGAATGTTTGGTGAATGTCCGATTCACCATACCTCCCAACTGTCCCTGATTTGGAGGGAATGTCCCTCTGTCCCTCTTTCCTCCTCATTTGTCCCTCATGTTGCTCTGATCTCTATAGAGTTGTATATAAAATGCACTTTTTATCTATTAGAAAGTGTTCCAGTGATAAACCTTTCATCTGATCTCTAAATTGCTACATTTGTAAATTCCAAAAGCCGATATAAAGGAATTGTGGTTAAAAAAGCACTTGTGGGTTTAACCAATCTTGTTTTTTTTGTACAATTCTCCTTTAAGGGGGCGTGGCAAGGGGTGTGTCCTATGCCTGCATCCTTTTGCTGATAGGTGTCCCTCATTCCCTTCTCAGAAAGTAGGGAGGTGTGGATTCCCTGCTTTACAAATAAGTCCCTTCAGGTGTCTGTATACAGCGTATAGGAATCCAACATTCACAGCTTCACAGTCTTCAATCTGAAGCGGCTGATTTGCCTTCCCAGTGACATCATCACCGGGTCTCTGCGCCTCTCTATGCAATGCAGGCAGATCATGGCTGGTGGGAGGGGCCAGAAGGGGCTGTACATAACTTCCTGAACACAACACAGACCCTTTCTCAGCCCTGATGCAGTGGGTTTTTTTTTTATTCTACAATTCTGGGGTAATTTTAGGTACATTTTTGGGTAGTGGAGTATTTCTGGATACATTTTTTTTATAATGGAATATTCCTGGAGCGTGTTTTATTACATTTGTGGGTAATAAAGTATTTCTGGAGTATTGAGATAATGGAATATTTCTGTAGCATACATTTTTTTGGGGGGGTAATAAAGCACGTCTCGGCATTTTTAGATACATTTTGGGTGATAGATTTCTTCCGGGGTATTTTTATACATTTTGGGATCATTTTTTTTTTTAAATCAGATCTTTTTTTATTTTTATATGCAAACAACATTTTCTGATAGTTGAATATTTCTGCAGTATTTTTTTGGGGTAATACAGTATTTAATGAGTATTTTTAGATACATTTTTGGGGGGTAATGAAGTTTTTATGGGGTATTAATTGATACATTTTGTGGTAATGGAGTATTTGTGGAGTATTTTTTTTTATATATATTTTGGGTAAATGGAAAACTCCTCAAGTATTTTTTTAATACATTTTTAAGTAATGGAGTATTTTTATTGATACTTTTTTGGGCAATGGAGTATTTCTGAAGTGTTTTTATACATGTGTCGGTAATATCTAGAATGTTTTTTTTGGATACATGTTTGGGTAATTTAGTATTCCTAGAGTATTTTGTTATACATGTTGGGATAATTGAATATTTCTGGAATATTATTTTAATTTTTTTTTGGATAATTGAATATTTCTGGAGTATTTTTAGATACATTTTTGGGTAATGAGCTTCTTTTGGGGTATTTTTGATACATTTTAGGGTAATGGAGTATTTCTGAAGTATTTATTATACATTTTGGGTTAATGGAATATCCCTCGAGTATTTTTTCTAACTTTCTTAGGTAATGGAGTATTCCTGGAGTATTTATTCATACATGTTTGGATAATGGAGTATTTTTTATACATTTTTGGGTAATAGAGTATTCCTGGAGTATTTTTCGGTAATGGAGTATCCCTAAGGTGTTTTTATGCATTTTTAGGTAATATCTAGAATGTTTTTTAATACTTTTTGGGTAGTGGAGTATTTCTGGATACATTTTGGGTAATGGGATATTCCTTGAGTATTCCTTCATATATTTTTTAGGTAATGGAGTATTTCTGGAGTATTTTTGATCAGATTTTGGATAATTGAATATTTCTGAAACGTTTCTTTATACTTGTTTTTGGTAGTGGAGTATGTCTGGATACATTTTTGTGGAATGGAGTATTCCTGGAGCATTTTTTTTATACATTTTTTGGTAACGTATTTTTCCTGGGGAATTTTTGGATACATGTTTTGGGCGATGGAGTATTATTAGATATATTTTTGGGTTATGGAGTTCTTCTGGAGTATTTTTTTATACTTTTTTAGGTAATGGAGTATTTCTGCAGTTGTTTACACATTTTAGGATAATGGAGTATTTCTGGATATATTTTGGGAAATTGAGTGTTCCTGGAACATTTTTTGATAAAATTTTGGGGTAATTGAGTATCCCTGGAGTACTTCTGGATACATTTTGGGTAATAGAGTATTCCTGGAGTATTTCGTATACATTTCAGGATAATGGAGTATTCATGAAACATTTTTTTTTATTCAATTTTGGCTAATGAGGTATTCCTGGGGTATTTTTTGCTACATTTTGCTACATTTTGGGGTCATGGAGTATTTCTGGATACATTTTGGGTAATGGTATACTATTTTTCACTACATTTTGATACATTTTGCTACATTTTGGGGTAATGTAGTATTCCTGAAGTGTTTTATATATATATATATATTGGGGTAATGGAGTATTTCTGGATTCTTTGTGGGTAAAGAATTAGTATGTTTTTATACATTTTGCTACATTTTGGGATAATGGAGTATTCCCAGAATATTTTAGATCCATTTTGGGGTAATTGAGTATTTATGGATACATTTTGGGTAATGGAGTATTTATGGATACATTTTGGGTAACGGAGTAGTTTTTTTAGATACATTTTGGAGTAATGGAGTATTCCTGGAGTATTTTAGAAACATTTTGGTGTCATGGAGTATTTCTGCATACATTTTGGGTAAAGGAGTAGTATTTTTGCTACATTTTGGGGTAATGGAGTATTCCTGGAGTATTTTAGATACATTTTGGGTAATGGAGTATTTCTGGATACATTTTGGGGAGCGGAGTAGTATTTTTCTTTACACTTTGCTACATTTTGGGGTAATGGACTATTCCTGGTGCATTTTAGATACGTTTTGGTGTAATAGAGTATTTCAGGATACATTTTAGGTAAAGGAGTATTATTTTTCGATATTTTGCTTCATATTTGGGTAAATTAGTAGTCCTGGAGTATTTTTGATACATTTTGGGGTAATAGGGTATTCCTGGAGTATTTTAGATACATTTTCAGATAATGGCGTATTTCTGTAAACATTTTGAGTAATGGAGTAGTATTTTTCAATACATTTTGCTACATTTTGGGGTAATAAAGTAGTCTTGGAGTATTTTTGATACATTTTCGGGTAATGGAGTATTCCTGGATACATTTTGAGTAACGAAGTAGTATTTTCGATATATTTTGCTAAATGTTTGGCTAATGGAGTATTATTTCTGGAGTATTTTAGATATATTTTGGGGTAATTGAGTATTTATGGATACATTGTGGGAAAAGAAGTAGAATTTTTCTATACATTTTGCTACATGTTGGGATAATGAAGTATTCCCAGAGTATTTTAGATATATTTTGGTGTAATTGAGTATTTATGGATACATTTTGGGTAATGGAGTAGTATTTTTCGTTACATTTTGCTACATTTCAGGGTAATAGAGTATTCCTGAAGTATTTTAAATACATTTTGGGGTAATGGAGTATTCCAGATACATTTTGGGGTAATGGAGTATTTCTGGATAAATTGTGGGTAACGGAGTATACATTTTTCTTAATTTTTGGGTAAATGAGTAGTCCGGGAGTATGTTTGATACATTTTGGGGTAATAGAGTATTCCTGCATACATTTTGGGTAACAGAGTAGTATTTTAGTATTTTTCGCTACATTTTGCTACATTTTGGGTAATCGAGTATTTCTGGATACATTTTGGGTAACAGAGTAGTATTTTTCTATACATTTTGCTACATTTTGGGGTAATGTAGTATTCCTGGAGTATTTTATATACATTTTCGGGTAATGGAGTTAATATTTCTGGATACATTTTGGGTAATCGATTAGTATTTTTCAATACATTTTTCTTCATCTGTGGCTAATGGAGTATTACTGGAGTATTTTTGATACATTTTGGTGTAATGGAGTATTTCTAGATACATTTTGGGCAATGGAGTAGTATTTTTCTATACATTTTGCTACATTTTGGGGCAATGGAGTATTCTGGAGTATTTTAGATACATTTTGGGGTAATGGAGTATTTCTGGATACATTTTGCTACATTTTGGGGTAATGGAGTATTCCTGGAGTATTGTAGATACATTTTCGGGTAATGGGGTATTTCTAGATACATTTTGGGTAATGGAGTAGTATTTTTCTATACATTTTGCTACATTTTTAGGTAATGGAGTATTCCTGTAGTATTTTAATTACATTTTGAGGTAATGGAGTATTTTTGGATACATTTTTGGATAATAGAGTAGTAGTTTTTTGCTACATTTAGCTACATTTTGGCGTGATGGAGTAGTCCTGGAGTATTTTTGATACATTTTGGGGTAATGCAGTATTTCTGGATACATTTTGGGTAATGGAGTAGTATTTTTCTATACATTTTGCTACATTTTGGGGTAATGGAGTATTCCTGGAGTATTTTTGCTACATTTTGTTGTAATGGAGTATTTCTGGATACATTTTGGATAATAGTGTAGTAGTTTTTTGCTAAATTTTGGCGTGATGAAGTAGTCCTGGAGTATTTTTGATACATTTTGGGGGTAATGCAGTATTTCTGGATACATTTTGGATAATGGAGTAGTATTTTTCTATACATTTTGCTACATTTCGGGATAATGCAGTATTCCTGGAGTATTTTAAATACATTTTTGGGTAATAAAATATATTCACATACATTTTAGGTAAAGGAGTAGTATATTTCGATACATTTTGCTTCATTTTTGGGTAATGGAGTATTCCTGAAGTGTTTTTGATACATTTTGGTGTAATGGAGTATTTCTGGATACATTTTGGGTAATGAAGTAGTGTTTTCTGATACATTTTGCTTCATTTTGGGGTTATAGAGTATTCCTGCATACATTTTGGGTAACAGAGTAGTTTTATTTTAGTATTTTCGATACATTTTGCTTCATTTTGGTGTAATGGAGTATTCCTGCATACATTTTGGTTAACATAGTAGCATTTGAGTATCTTCAATACATTTTGCTTCATTTTGGGGTAATGGAGTAGTCCTGCATACATTTTGGGTAACAGAGTAGTTTTATTTTAGTATTTTCGATACATTTTGCTTCATTTTGGGGTTATAGAGTATTCCTGCATACATTTTGGGTAACAGAGTAGCATTTTCAATACATTTTGCTTCATTTTGGGGTAATGGAGTAGTCCTGGAGTATTTTTGATACATTTTGGTGTAATGGAATATATCTGGATACATTTTCGGGTAATGGGGTATTTCTAGATACATTTTGGGTAATGGAGTAGTATTTTCGATACATTTTGCTACATTTTGGGGTAGTTGAGTATTCCTGCATACATTTTTTGGGTAACAGAGTAGTTTTATTTTAGTATTTTCGATACATTTTGGGGTAATGGAGTAGTCCTGGAGTATTTTTGATACATTTTGGTGTAATGGAATATATCCGGATACATTTACGGGTGATGGAGTATTCCTGCATACATTTTGGGTAACAGAGTAGTTTTATTTTAGTATTTTCGATACATTTTGCTACATTTTCGGGTGATGGAGTATTCCTGTATAAATTTTGGGTAACGGAGTAGTATTTTCGATACATTTTGCTACATTTTGGGGTAATTGAGTATTCCTGCATACATTTTGGGTAACAGAGTAGTTTTATTTTAGTATTTTTGATACATTTTGCATACTTTTTCAGTAATTGAGTAGTCCTGGAGTATTTTTGATAAATTTTGGTGTAATGGAGTATATCTGGATACATTTTGCTACATTTTGAGGTAGTTGAGTATTCCTGCATACATTTTGGGTAACAGAGTAGTTTTATTTTAGTATTTTCGCTACATTTTGCTACATTTTGGGGTAATGGAGTATTTCTGGGGCACCTTTTTTTCTGTCACACGTGGTGATCTGATCGGCTTTCTATACTTCCAATCAGGCTCTCTATTGTTTGTATCTTCATAAACGATACAATTTGTAGACAGAGAGGGGGGGGGGGGTTGCGGATCTCGCGGAGATCTTCATGCAACAAGCAGGTCCCTCTGTCTCCGGTGACAGAAGCCGTCGAGTTCGCAGCGTGCCAGCCTCGGCGCCCCGTCAGGAAAAGCCAACCTGCGTCCGAGGAATACCGACGCACCGCAAATAACTCAAATCTCCACTTTTTGTTTTTTTGTTTTTTTTACGAACCATCTGTCCTTTTCACACACGCCGGTAACGTTCGTTCGTTAAAACTGGTGGTTGGCGAGAGATTCGGCCGCCCCGATCGGCAGCGAGGAGGACTGGCTGGTCAGGAAGGTTCCCCGTAGAAAAGGCGGTCGCTGGGTTCCCAAAGAGAAATGTCTTTTTTTTTTTTTTCTTCCCCCGTCTCTCTGGCTAAGAAAATCAATTTCCTTTTGAAAGCTGAACGCTCGCTTTAACACTTGAGACTCGGAGTCGTTGAGCCGCATTTCTTCCTCGGTCTCCTTGGATTTCGGACAATTGGCTGGCGGGCTCTGGAGATACAATAGCCTTTTTTAGCTTCCAGCGGTGTTGGGAGAAGAGACGGGCGATGCCGTTCCTTGGCGGAGACCTTCCTTCCCGTAGAGGTGTCGTTAGTTGTAGTCGCGTTGCTACGGAGGGAGGCTTTGCTTGTCGCCGCAGCGCCGAGGCAGTTAAGTTATCTCAGCTCTTGTTTGTTTTTTTTGTGGTTTTTTTTGCAGGCGTTAAACGGCATTCTTTCGCAAGGTGCAAAACGCGCCCAACTCAGAGATAAACCTTCGTCGCCGATTGCCATGTAGGGTGTCATTGTAACTCAACCGCAGTGATAAAAAAAATATATATATCTTCTCAATATGATGATGTAATTGAAATAATAAAATGTCCTTGATGATGTGAAAGCTGCTCTCTTAAATCGAATTGCGAAGACGTTGAATTTCCGTCGGCAAGAGTTAATCCGTTTTCTCTTTTTCTTTCCCTTCCAGATTGGAGAGTGCGGCCACACGAGGGCGTCTGAGACAAGCAGACCAAGACCGGACTCATTTTTCCTCCAAGCCTCATAAACTGCCTTTTTTATCCTCCTGCTCTACCTGTTATGTCCAAGATCTGGCCCCTGCTTGACAATTACTTTGAATTCCAAAGGACCAGAGACCTAGGATGAGGAGCGCTGAATCTTCCCACCACTTGCTTTTCACGTTGCCGCTTTTTTTCGCCTGGACGGCGGCCAGCCTGGACTTCGGACACAGTTCCTGCACCACGCAAGTGCAGGGGGAATTTTACGGCTACTTCTCCTCTCTGTCTCTTTTTCCCTTGAACTCTTCGCTGTGCGCTTGGATTATCCAGAACCCGGACCCCAGGAGGTACACGCTGTACGTGAAAGTCTCCAAGCCGGCAGGTATATGCGACCACCAGCAGATCAGGACCTCTCAGTTTGACTCTTTCCTGGAGTCCACGCGGACGTACTTGGGGATGGAGAGTTTCGACGATGTCTTGAAACTCTGCGACAGTACCATCCAATACGCTTTTCTACAGTCCAACAAGCAGTTCCTCCAAATGAAGCAGACCTTGCCCAAAAAGGAGGACACCCAGCTGCAATGGAAGACCAACAAGCCTCAGGAGACCGACTTCTCCCTGGAATACCTGGTTTTGGGCAACCGCAACCCCAGGAAAGCGGCTTGCCAGATCCTCTGTAAGTGGCTTGACACCTGCCTGAGCAGCAGTAGCAGCTTTCACCCTTGTGGCATCATGCAGACACCTTGCTCCTGCCATGACGGGGAGGTTCAGTCGCAACCGAATGAGGTGACAAGCTATACCAAGAAGGACGACTGCTACAAAGATGGGATTTACCTGGAGAACTGCATGAGCAGCTCCCGAGATAACAGCGCCGGGGAGTTCCAGGGTGAGTGCCAACCGCATGAAACTTTTCTTTGGATAGACTGGTTTGATTTACTGAAGGCAAATAGACTGCACACTTTGCAAGTGCATTTGCTCCAGGGCTTAGTCCAGGGGTCTCCAAACTTTCTAAGCAAAGGGACAGTTTACTGTCCTTCAGGCTTTAGGGGGGCCAGACTGTGGACAGTGGTAGTAGATAATGCCCTGGCACATCATTGGCTTTAATGAAAGGAATAGTGCCCCATTGTTGATAGGGCCAGTTGACTGTCCTTCAGGCTTTGCGGGGGCAGACTGTGGCCAGTGGGAGTAGAAAAGACCCCTGGCACATCATTGGCATTAACGAGAGGAATAGTGCCCCATTGTTGATAGGGCCAGTTGACTGTCCTTCAGGCTTTAGGGGGGCCAGACTGTGGACAGTGGTAGTAGAAAATGCCCTGGCACATCATTGGCTTTAATGAAAGGAATAGTGCCCCATTGTTGATAGGGCCAGTTGACTGTCCTTCAGGCTTTGAGGGGTCAGACTGTGGCCAGTGGTAGTATAAATGACCCCCGGAACATCATTGACTTTAACGAGAGGAATAGCTCCCCACTGTTGATATCAAAGCAAAAAATAGTGCCCCATCAATGGTTTACCGTCCTACTGGCTTTGGGGGGGAGGGGGCTTAGACTGTGGCCAGTGTAGAAAATGCCCCAGAACATCATTGGCTTTAATGAGAGGAATAGTGCCCCACTGTTGATATCAAAGCATAGAATAGTGCCCCATCAATGGTTTACTGTTCTTTGGGCTTTGGGGGGGGGTTAGACTGTTGCCAATGTAGAAAATGCCCCAGCACATCATTTTCTTGAATGAGAGGAATAGTGCCCCATTATTGATAGGGCAAGTTGACTGGCCTTCATGCTTTTTTCGGGGGGGGGGGGGGGGGGCGGATAGACTGGGGCCAGTGTGGAAAATGCCCCAACACATCATTCTCTTGAATGAGAGGAATAGTGCCCCATTATTGACTGTCCTTCAGGCTTTGGAGTGGGGGCAGACTGTGGCCAGTTGGAGTAGAAAAGTCCCTGACACATCATTGGCTTTAACTAGAGGAATAGTGCCCCACTGTTGATATCATATCAAAGCAAAGAATATTTCCCCATCAATGGTTTACTGTCCTTTAAGCTTTGGGGGGGGGGTGAGGGGGAGGGGGTAGACTGTTGCCAATGTAGAAAATGCCCCGGGACATCATTGGCTTTCATGAGAGAAATAGTGCCCCATTTTTGAAAGGGCCAGTTGACTGTCCTTAAGGCCTTTTTTTGGGGGGGGGGGGCAGACTGGGGCCAGTGTAGAAAATGCAGTCCAGTTGACTGTCCTTCAGGCTTTAGGGGGGCCAGACTGGTAGTAGAATGGCACCCCATTGGCTTTAATGAGAGGAATAGTGCCCCATTGTTGATAGAGCAGGTTGACTGTCCTTCGACTTTGGGGGGGCAGACTGTGGCCAGTGGGAGTAGAAAAGGCCCGGAACATCATTGGCTTTAATGAGAGGAATAGTGCCCCATTATTAATAGGGCCAGATGACTGTCCTTCAAGCTTTTTTGGAGGGGGGGGCAGACTGGGGCCAGTATAGAAAATGCCCCAGCACATCATTTTCTTGAATGAGTGGAATAGTGCCCATTATTGATAGGACCAGTTGACTGTCCTTCAGGCTTTAGGGGGCCCAGACTGGTAGTAGAATGGCACACCGTTGGCTTTAATGAGAGGAATAGTGCCCCATTGTTGATAGGTCCAATTTACTGTTCTTCAGGCTTTGTTGGGTGGGGGGGGGGGGGTTCAGACTGTGGCCAGTGTAGAAAATGCCCCAGCACATGATTGGCTTTAATGAGAAGAATAGTGCCCCATTGTTGTTAGGGCCAGTTGACTGCCATTCAGGCTTTGAGGGGGCAGACTGTGGCCAGTGGGAGTAGAAAAGGCCCCAGCACATCATTGTCTTTAATGAGAGGAATAGTGCCCCATTATTAATAAGGACAGTTGACTGTCCTTCAGACTTTAGGGGGGGCAGACTGTGGCCAGTGGGAATAAAAAAGTCCCCGGCACATCATTGTCTTTAATGAGAGGAATAGTGCCCCATTATTGATAGGGACAGTTGACTGTCCTTCAGACTTTGGGGGGGGGGGGGGGCAGACTGTGGCCAGTGGCAGTAGAAAAGTCCCCGGCACATCATTGGCTTTAACAAGAGAAATAGTGCCCCACTGTTGATAACAAAAAGAGGAATTTTACCCCATCGATGATGTCATTAGGGGGAATGGTGCTCCGTCATTGGATCCAGTTGGTGAAATTAGTGCCCCAAGGGCCAGATAAAGACAAGCAAAGGGCCACATCCAGCCCCCGGGCCGCAGTTTGGAGACCACTGGTTTATTAAATGAGGGGCAGCTCTGCTGACTTCCCCAATGTCTCTTTGTTGGTTCTTGTTGTTTTCCTTTTATTTCGGCTCTTTGTGAGTTAACAATGAGGTTATGTCATGGGCATCCGTACTGTTCTGCATAACAAATGCCCCCCCTGTGCTGCCTCCGGATCCGCTCCCCTCATTATGTGCCTGTAAATGCTGGAACAAGCTCCCCTTACCCGTGCTCGAGGAGATGTCAATACTGGAGAGGTCGTAGTAAGAAAGAACTAGAGAGAGAGAGAGCTGTGCCATTCACTCTAGTTGTCTCCCCTGGGATTTGGTGTGAGGCTCACTGAATTTTCCACTTGAAATAACAAGAAAAAGGTTTCCCAAGTCACCGGAGGGAAAAAAAATTGAGATAACTAAAGTATACTCTGGTGGTTTTCTGGTGTCTTTTAACTCCATCTAAAGCTGTCCATGGGTTAGAGGTGACTGTTGACTGATCTGACTGGATTGGGTGACAGCCTCAATGTATGTGGGTGCCAAAAATGTATCCCAATGACCAATCTTAATAGTAAAGTTCAACTAGAAAGGTTAGAAATGCCTGAGTGATGGTTTATCCACCAAAGATGAGTCAGCACCAAAGCTTTCCATTGGTTAGGGATGCCTGTTAACTGATTTGTGTCCCCGATGTCTGTGGGGTGAACTATCTTCATAGTAAAGGTCAACTGAACGGGTTTGAAAGGCCTGAGTGATGGTTTATCCACCAAAGATGAGTCAGCACCAAAGCTAGGGATGCCTGTTTACTGATTTGATACAGCCCCGATGTCTGTGGGGTGAACTATCTTCGTAGTAAAGGTCAACTGAACGGGTTTGAAAGGCCTGAGTGATGGTTTCTCCACTAAAGATAAGTCAGCATCAAATCTGTCCATTGGTTAGAGATGACTGTTGACTGATCTGGCCAGAATGGGTGACAGCCCCGATGTCTGTCGGTGCCGATTTGCCAAAAATGCATCTCTGGTGGACCAATCATAATAGTAAAGGTCAACTGAACTGGACAGCTTAGAAAAGCATGGGTGACGATTTCGTGGTTGCCAAAAATGAATCTCTGGTTGAACTATCTTCATAGTAAAGGTCAATTGAACGGGTTTGAAAGGCCTGAGTGATGGTTTCTCCACTAAAGATAAGTCAACTTCAAGCCTGAGCATTGATTCAAGATGACTGTTGACTGATCTGGCCAGAATGGGTGACAGCCCCGATGTCTGTCGGTGCCAATTTGCCAAAAATGTATCTCTGGTGGACCAATCATAATAGTAAAGGTCAACTGGACAGGTTAGAAAAGCCTACGGTGAAGGTTTCTCCTCCAAAGACGAGTCAGCTCCAAAGGTGTCTGGCAAAACTCCCAATCATATACCATTGTAGGTATCCGTAAGAGCTAGAGTTGTTGAGTTCTTGCATTGCTTCAGGGTCTCGCTTGCAAGAATTTGCTTCTGATTGGTGTGTGGCTGGGGGGGCGTGTCTATTTCCAGAGAATTTAGGAGCTAAAAGGTGTCCCACTTTCCTTTTTTTTCGAGATTTGAGAGGTATGCTCCCTTCTACCCTTCTATAGTATAAACATGTGTGCCCAAGTGACCTAAACAAATGCCCCAAAGGTCAACTGAAATGGACAGCTTAGAAAAACCTGGGTGACGATTTCCCCACCAAAGTTAAGTCAGCACCAAAGCTGTCTATTGGTTAGTAATGACTGTTAACTGATTGGCCGAATTGGGTGACAGCCCTGTTGTATGTGGGTGTCAAAAATGTATCTCTGGTTGACCAATCTTAATAATAAAGGTCAAAATGTCTGTTGGTTAGAGATGATTGTTGACTGATCTGGACAGATTGGGTGACATCCCTGGTGTATGTGGGTGCAAAAAAAAATGAATCCCTGGCTGACCAATCCTAATAATAAAGGTTCCTTGGACAGGTTAGAAAAGCCTGAGTGATGTTTTTCCCAAAGATAAGTCTGTGCCAAAGCTGTCTCTTGATTAAAGCTGTCTCTTGATTAAAGCTGTCTCTTGATTAAAGATGACTGTTGAGTGATCTGGCCAGACTGGTTGATGCCCCGATGTCTGTTGGTGCCAAAAATACATCTCTGGTTGACCAATCTTCATAGTAAAGGGCAACTAGACAAGTTAGAAAAGCCTGAGTGATGGTTTCTCCACCAAACGTAAGTCAGCACCAAAGCTTTCCATTGGTTAGAGATGCCTAGTAACTGATTGGCTAAAGCCCCGATTTCTATTGGTGCCAAAAATGTATCTCTGGTTGAACTATCTTCATAGTAAAGGTCAACTGAACAGGTTTGAAAGGCCTGAGTGATGGTTTCTCCACTAGAGATAAGTCAGCAGCAAACCTGTCCATTGATTCGAGATGACTGTTGACTGATCTGGCCAGAATGGGTGACATTCCCGATGTCTGTTGGTGCCAATTTCCAAATAATTCATCTCTGGTTGACCAATCTTCATAGAAAAGGTTAACTAGACAGGTTAGAAAAGCCTGAGTGATGGTTTCTCCACCAAACGTAAGTCAGCACCAAAGCTTTCCATTGGGTAGAGATGACGATTAACTGATTATCTAAAGCCCTGATTTCTATTGGTTGCCAAAAATGAATCTCTGGTTGAACTATCTTCATAGTAAAGGTCAATTGAACGGGTTTGAAAGGCCTGAGTGATGGTCAACTTCAAACCTGAGCATTGATTAGAGATGATTGTTCACTGATCTGGCCAGAATGGGTGACAGCCCTGATGTCTGTCGGTGCCAATTTGCCAAAAATGTATCTCTGGTTGACCAATCTTCATAGTAAAAGGCAACTGGACAGGTTAGAACAGCCTACGGTGAAGGTTTCTCCTCCAAAGACGAGTCAGCTCCAAAGGTGTCTGGCTAAACTCCCAATCATATACCATTGTAGGTATCCGTAAGAGCTAGAGTTGTTGAGTGCTTGCATTGCTTCAGGGTCTCGCTTGCAAGAATTTGTTTCTGATTGGTGTGTGGCTGGGGGAGCGTGTCTATTTCCAGAGAATTTAGGAGCTAAAAGGTGTCCCACTTTTCTTTTTTTGGAGATTTGAGAGGTATGCCCCCTTCTACCCTTCTATAGTATAAACATGTGTGCCCAAGTGACCTAAACGAATGCCCCAAAGGTCAACTGAAATAGACAACTTAGAAAAACCTGGGTGATGATTTCCCCACCAAAGTTAAGTCAGCACCAAAGCTGTCCATTGGTTAGTAATGACTGTTAACTGATTGGCCGGATTGCTTGACAGCTCTGTTGTATGTGGGTGTCAAAAATGTATCTCTGGTTGACCAATCCTAATAATAAAGGTCAAAATGTCTGTTGGTTAGAGATGATTGTTGACTGATCTGGACAGATTGGGTGACATCCCTGGTGTATGTGGGTGCAAAAAAAATGAATCCCTGGCTGACCAATCCTAATAATAAAGGTTCCTTGGACAGGTTAGAAAAGCCTGAGTGGTGTTTTTCCCAAAGATAAGTCTGTGCCAAAGCTGTCTTTTGATTAAAGATGACTGTTGAGTGATCTGGCCAGACTGGGTGATGCCCCGATGTCTGTTGGTTCCAAAAAATACATCTCTGGTTGACCAATCTTCATAGTATAGGGCAACTAGACAGGTTAGAAAAGCCTGAGTGATGGTTTCTCCACCAAACGTAAGTCAGCACCAAAGCTTTCCATTGGTTAGAGATGCCTAGTAACTGATTGGCTAAAGCCCCAGAGAATTTAGGAGCTAAAAGGTGTCTCACTTTTCTTTTTTTGGAGATTTGAGAGGTATGCTCCCTTCTACCCTTCTATAGTATAAACATGTGTGCCCAAGTGACCTTTACGAATGCCCCAAAATGTCAAAAAAGAGGTCACTTTAAGGTTGCCTATCCTTTAAGATCTACTCTTCGCCTGAGAAACTGGCGATCTAACCAGCATTGGTGGCCCATCCAATCTTCAGGTTCACGAGTACAGGGGGAGAACTTTTGAAATTGCAATCTTCAATATTATGGTCCTGATTCCTTAAGCTGTTGGTTGAGGGGATCCATTGGTTGAGGGGCCACTTTAGCATGCCTTCAGCACACTCTAAATGGTATTTGAGCTTAGTTGTTTGTGTCTGTCTCTTATATTATCATAAATGTGTTGTGATCTGGGTAATTTGGGTCTGGTTAATCACCTCTACCATGTAATGGGGGAGGGATAACTGGAATTTTAAACAATTTGCTCCAGCCTGAGATTCACGAGCCTGCCAGCTGAGTAGGCCTAGGACGGGCACCGGTCCATATTGATTGGTCACTAGCCACGGTCCTCCCACAGCTTCAGGATTCCTATAATAATTACACACACAGGATTATGTGACTGCTCAACCCATCTGTTGCGCAAATGTAATTTTAACAGATTTTGGCCATACGTGCTGAATACGTGGTCGGATTTACCATCTGAAAGTTTTGGTGGCCGGTGTGAACTGCTAAACTGTGCAAGGGCTGATAGAGGTCTGATAGAGGCCTGATAGAGGTCTGATAGAGGGCTGATAGAGGGCTGATAGAGGTCTGATAGAGGCCTGATAGAGGTCTGATAGAGGGCTGATAGAGGGCTGATAGAGGTCTGATAGATGCCTGATAGAGGTCTGATAGAGGCCTGATAGAGGTCTGATAGAGGGCTGATAGAGGTCTGATAGAGGGCTGATAGAGGTCTGATAGAGGCAATGTGTCCCCTAGGAGTCAGTACACCTTGGGTAGCGAACTGGAAGGGCAAGGCAAACTCTCTTCTTATTCTGTGACTGGGAAGGGGCAATGTGTCCCCTAGGAGTCAGTACACCTTGGGTAGCGAACTGGAAGGGCAAGGCAAACTCTCTTTTTATTCTGTGACTGGGAAGGGGCAATTTGTCCCCTAGGAGTCAGTACACCTTGGGTAGCAAACTGGAAGGGCAAGGCAAACTCTCTTCTTATTCTGTGACTGGGAAGGGGCAATTTGTCCCCTAGGAGTCAGTACACCTTGGGTAGCAAACTGGAAGGGCAAGGCAAACTCTCTTCTTATTCTGTGACTGGGAAGGGGCAATTTGTCCCCCTAGGAGTCAGTACACCTTGGGTAGCGAACTGGAAGGGCAAGGCAAACTCTCTTCTTATTCTGTGACTGGGAAGGGGCAATTTGTCCCCCTAGGAGTCAGTACACCTTGGGTAGCGAACTGGAAGGGCAAGGCAAACTCTCTTCTTATTATGTGACTGGGAAGGGGCAATGTGTCCCCTAGGAGTCAGTACACCTTGGGTAGCCAACTGGAAGGGCAAGGCAAACTCTCTTCTTATTCTGCTAGCAGATGGGTTCTAGGTACGCGGTCCCAGAGTGGGTCCACACACTATTCCATAAACCTGTGCAAGGATGGCACCAAGGAGAATCTGGCCAGATTGTCGCAGCAGGAACAGAGGCGACTGGCACTGTTGAATATATAGGGGAATGTGTCCCTGACTCAAGATGTAGGTGGCAATAGACCATCCCTGGCGGACCTGACGCCCTAGACTAGGGGTAGGCAACCCCGGCCCTCCAGCTGTTTTGAAACTACAAGTCCCATGAGACATTGCAAGACCCCGACAATCACAGGCATGACTCCTAGAGGCGGAGGCAAGATGGGATTTGTAGTTTCACCACAGCTGGAGTGCCGAGGTTCGCCATCACTGCCCTAGACCAAGGCCAACTACGGCCATTCAAGGATCGATGTCTTCATCCCCCAACAAGGTATTTGAGGCAGGATTATACAAGAATACATAACCTGGTAATTATCACCAGACTGTTTTCCTATTTGGGTGTAGCAGTACAGTATCAGCGTGGGGAAAATTAGCCACGCTATTAATATAACACTTAATCAGACAATGAGGCAGGGCCGGAGGAATGCAAATCCGTCACACTGGTGGCAGGTGTGCGGAACATAAGAAAGGTTTCACGTAGCCGGGTTGGGAAAATGATTTTCTGCAATGAAAGGCTCCATGCGGTGTAAGTGCTAATCTGCAGATACAGTCATTGCCTTCCTCTCAACACAAACATGTACATTTTCCCATAGGCGGTGTTTAACATGTTGTGTTAAATCTTGTCTCGCAACGACAGAAGGTCGGGATGACTGAAAGGCTTTCATATTTCTCTGCATAAGGAGATCAGACGCAACCTGTCCAATCCAACTGTCAGGCAGTCTCAGCAGTGACTCCGGATAATGCAACCTCTACTAAAAAAATTAAAAAAATGGCGGCAGGTATCCCAAAAAGGGTGGGGCTTAATAGTACAGGCATACCTTGGCATGAGAGGTGGAGCTTAAAGTATATCGAAAGCCCAAACTTTTTTTGATAGAGGGAAATGTATTTATTTATGTATTTATTTGATTATTTTCTTTCTTTCTTTAATTAATTTATGTCTTTATTTTTTTATTTTTTTCAATTTTATAGATAGAGGGAAATATATATATATATATATATATATATATATATATATATATATATATATGTATTTATTTGATTAATTTCTTTCTTTCTTTAATTAATTTATGTTTTTTTTTTTATTTATTTTTCAATTTTTTAGATAGAGGGAAATATATATATTTTTTGTGTATTTATTTGATTATTTTTTTTCTTTCTTTAATTAATTTATGTCTTTATTTTAAAAAATTTTCTATTTTTTTAGATAGAGGGAAATATATATATTTTTTTTCGGTATTTATTTGATTATTTTTTTTCTTTCTTTAATTAATTTATGTCTTTATTTTTATTTATTTTTCTATTTTTTTAGATAGAGGGAAATATATATATTTTTTCGGTATTTATTTGATTAATTTCTTTCTTTCTTTAATAAATTTTTCTCTTTATTTATTTTTATTTTTATTTTTTTTAGATAGAGGGAAATGTATATATTAATTTATGCATTTGTTTGTTTATTTGATTCATTTCTTTCTTCCTTTAATTAATTTATGTCTTTATTTATTTATTTATTTTATTTATTTACTTTTTTAATTTATGTATTCATTAAGGCTGGGTTGACAAACATGGGAATTGGATGTGGGTTTTCTTTCGCATTCAATTTGCATGACGGGAGAGTGTGCCCGGCTCTCAATGAAGCCGGTTCCCACCACAGTGCTGTCAGTCTACAGCAGGGGTAGGCAACCTCGGCCCTCCAGCTGTTTTGAAACTACAAGTCCCATGAGACATTGCAAGACTCTAACAATCACAGGCATGACTCCTAGAGGCTGAGGCATGATGGGATTTGTAGTTTCACCACAGCGGGAGGGCCGAAGTTGCCTACCTCTGGTCTACAGCTTGAACGTGCAGACAGGAAGAGAAGATGACGAGGAATGATGACTTCCTCAGTGAACTGCTTCTCCTTTAGGGGTCGTTGACATGTGTAGCCATGTTTGTCCCCCCCCCCCACCACCACACTTGGGAATCACTTTTTAGCAGCATTGGACAGGCAGCTCGGAGGTGATATATTTATTAGCCGATGAAAGCATGCAGCGCCGTGCCATAACCATGTGCGTTGCCATTCCTTGGATATGAACAGCTGAAAGCCCACTCTCACATTTCTTTCTGGTTTGTGACCAGGCTGTCCACATCAACTGCAGTGGAGGAAAGTGAGGTCCTTTATCCTGAGGAAAGTGAGGTCCTCTATCCTGAGGAAAGTGAGGTCCTTTATCCCAAGGAGAGTGAGGTCCTCTATCCTGAGGAAAGTGAGGTCCTTTATCCCAAGTAGAGTGAGGTCCTCTATCCTGAGGAAAGTGAGGTCCTCTATCCTGAGGAGAGTGAGGTCCTTTATCCAGAGGAAAGTGAGGTCCTTTATCCCAAGTAGAGTGAGGTCCTCTATCCTGAGGAAAGTGAGGTCCTCTATCCTGAGGAGAGTGAGGTCCTTTATCCAGAGGAAAGTGAGGTCCTTTATCCCGAGGAGAGTAAGGTCCTCTATCCTGAGGAAAGTGAGGTCCTCTATCCTGAGGAGAGTGAGGTCCTTTATCCCGAGGAAAGTGAGGTCCTTTATCCCGAGGAGAGTGAGGTCCTCTATCCTGAGGAAAGTGAGGTCCTCTATCCTGAGGAAAGTGAGGTCCTCTATCCTGAGGAAAGTGAGGTCCTTTATCCTGAGGAAAGTGAGGTCCTCTATCCTGAGGAAAGTGAGGTCCTTTATCCCGAGTAGAGTAAGGCCCTCTATCCTGAGGAAAGTGAGATCCTCTACCCGAGGAAAGTGAGGTCCTTTATCCCGAGGAGAGTGAGGTCCTCTATCCTGAGGAAAGGGAGGTCCTCTATCCTGAGGAAAGTGAGGTCCTCTATCCTGAGGAAAGTGAGGTCCTTTATCCCGAGGAGAGTAAGGCCCTCTATCCTGAGGAAAGTGAGATCCTCTACCCGAGGAATGTGAGGTCCTCTATCCTGAGGAAAGTGAGGTCCTCTTTCCTGAGGAAAGCAAGGTCTTCTATCCCGAGGAAAGCGAGGTCCTCTACCCAGAGGAAAGTAAGGTCCTCTATCCCAAGGAAAGTGAGGTCCTCTACCCAAAGAAAGTGAGGTCCTCTATACCGAGGAAAGTGAGGTCCTCTATCCCAAGAAAAGCAAGGTTCTCTATCCCGAGGAAAGTGAGGTCCTGAGGAAAGTGGGGTCCTCTGTCCCGAGGAAAGTGAGGTCCTCTATCCTGAGGAAAGTGAGGTCCTGAGGAAAGTGGGGTCCTCTGTCCCGAGGAAAGGGAGGTCCTCTATCCCTAGGAAAGCGAGGTCTTCTATCCCGAGGAAAGTGAGGTCCTCTATCCCTTGGGCCTATCCTGCATCACAAGACTGGCTGAACAGACTTGCAAGCCATCTCTCTTCATCTCTTTTTCATGTATGTTGTTTGCCTGGCGCTTGCAGATGCATCTCCTGTGCCGTACATTAGCGAATATCAGAAGCTGTCACATGTCTGTGGGTGTCTGAATCTAAAAATGGGCAATTTATCAAAATCCCCCTCATGGGTGAGATAGTGACTGGATGTAATAACGGGAAGGATGGCTGCTAAGTTATGTAATTATTGTTTCTTTCCCACTGCTGTGCAATCTTTGAGTGTGTTCTGCATCTCACTATTTATTACCGCCATCAAGTGATTGATGTCCGGGGCCACTTCTGCTGATTACAGTGCGGGATGAAGTTTTGGTCTAGGCGAGAAATACTTTGTTACTTATTATTGTGCTACGTGTGGAAGAGTTGTGTCTTGCTGCTCTTTTTTAATCTCAGGTCAAATCTGCCGGTCAGGTCTGCCTGATTAAAAAAAAAAAGACTCGACATATGGTGGGCTTGTATTGCCCCCCACCAAAGCTGGAGTCCAAATACGATCCATATATGGTGGCAATGCCCTCCACCAAAGCTGGAGTGCAAATACGATCCATATATGATGGCAATGCCCTCCACCAAAGCTGGAGTGCAAATACGATCCATATATAGTGGCAATGCCCTCCACCAAAGCTGGAGTCCAAATACGATCCATATATGGTGGCAATGCCCTCCACCAAAGCTGGAGTCCAAATATGATCCACATATGGTGGCAATGCCCTCCACCAAAGCTGGAGTCCAAATATGATCCACATATGGTGGCAATGCCCTCCACCAAAGCTGGAGTCCAAATACGAAAAAGACATGGTGGCAATGTCCTCCACCAAAGCTGGAGTCCAAATACGTACAACAAATGGTGGCAATGCCCTCCACCAAAGCTGGAGTCCAAGTATAATCCACAAATGGTGGGAAATCCCCCCACCAAAGCTGGAGTCCAAATATGATCCACACATGGTGGCAATGCCCTCCACCAAAGTTGGAGTCCAAATACGAATAACAAATTGTGGCAAAGCCCTCCACCACAGCTGGAGTCCAAATACGTACGACAAATGGTGGCAATGTCTCCCTATCAAAGCAGGGATCCAAATATGATACACAGTTGGTGGTAATTCCCCCCTATCAAAGCAGGGGTCCAAATATGAAACAACAAATGGTTACTCTACATATGGTGGGCTTGTATTGACCCCAACCAAAGCTGGAGTCCAAATACGAACAACAAATGGTGGCAATGACCCCATCAAAGCTGCGGTCCAAGTATAATCCACAAATGGTGGAAAGCCCACCACCAAAGCTGGAGTCCAAATATGATCCACATATGGTGGCAATACTGTATCTTGATCCAAGCAATGCAGCAATGGGACCCCCATTCTTGGGCGTCATTCCCAACAATACAGTGGAGCATTCTACCTTTTCCCCCCAGCATTTCTCAGTACCTATAGGCCCCACTGTAAACACCCCCTTTTGTAGGCCCTGCCCAAACTCTACATCTTCCTCCAACACCCACTTCCTTGGCCCTGCCACACCTAACTCGCGAGAAGACTGGTCAATATACAACCTAAGCCGCTCTTCCCCCTCTATGTTTCAACATTATGATCCAAACAATGCAACAATGGGACCCCCATTTGTTGGGTGCAGCATAGCTCTTCATTACTCCCAACCTTCTCAAGGAAGACCCCCCCCCCCACACTGGTTAAACATTAGGGGGGCGCTGAAGGGGTTAAAGCGGAGGTCCACACAAAAATGGAACCTCCACTTTTCGGAACCCTCCCCCCTTCCGGTGTCACATTTGTCACATTTCAGGGGGGAGGGGGTGCAGATACTTTTATAATACAGGTATTTGCACCCACTTCCGGGCATAGACTCCCACGGGAGTCACGCCCCTCCCCCCCCCCCGCTGTCTTCTTGGAAACACACAGGTCCCAGAAGATAGCGGGGACCAGTTACCATTTAGAACGCGCTGTGCAACTCGCACATGCACAGTAGGGGACCGGGAAGTGAAGCCGCAATGCTTCATTTCCTGATTCCCACACCGCGGCGGGGGGCAGCTGAGAGATGAGCGATTGCTCGGCTTCGGCTGCCAACATCGCGGGCACCCTGGACAGGTAAGTGTCCATTTATTAAAAGTCAGCAGCTGCAGTATTTGTAGCTGCTGGCTTTTAAGATTTTTTTTTTTTAGGCAGACCTCCGCTTTAAGTGTGTCCTAGGGAGTGATTCTAACTGTGTGGGGCCGGGGCTTACTGTGACACGACAGAAATCACTGCTCCCGATGACAGGGAGCAGTAGATCAGTTTCCTGTCACTAGGCAGAACAGGAAAATGCCTTTGTTTACACTTGCCTCTCCCCGTTCGCGGGACCTCGACGGGCACGGTCACGGAGCCCGCCGCAGGGGCGCGCCCACACTGCGCGAAATTCAGAGCAATGTATATATATGTTGCTTTGCACAGCCATGCGCCATTCTGCCGTAGTATATCTACATGGCGCGGTCGGCAAGCGGTTATAGATGACATCTGATCTCATGCTACTTCGATGTAACACAATACACGTTATTTTAATGTTATATAGCTTCCATAGGTGTGCGCAGCCTATTGCATTAGGGTGTGCACCCCAAAGATCAAACATATTTGCATGTGTATATACCGTATACTGATGGTGTCAGCAGAGCCGTGGACGGTGTCAGTAGAGCGGTGGGCAGTGTCAGTAGTTTTATTTTTTTATTTTAAGAGCCCCATTAGGGAGCTTTGGTGAAATATCAGGGGTCTATTTCTGTGCGTTACTGCACGTATAATGCAGCATATTTCTGTGCCTTAGTGCATGTTTAACGTTGTATATTTTAGTGTGTTACGTGCCATTTAATGCTGTATTTTTCTGTGCGTTAGTGCACGTTTGACACAGTGGCCCGGATTCAGGTAGATTTGCCCCTTTCTTGCGGAGGCGCAGGGCAACGTTTTTTGCCCTGCGCCCCCGCAAATTTACTGCGCTACCCGCGATTCACGGAGCAGTAGCTCCGTAAATTGCGTGTGCGCTGTGTAAATTTGCCCTGCGTAAGGGCGCCTAATGTAAATGATCCCGTAGGGGGCGGGAATAATTTAAATTAAGCGCGCTCCCGCGCCGAGCGTAGAGCGCATTCTTCGTCGGGAAACTTTCCCGACGTGCATTGCGGCAAATGACGTCGCAAGGACGTAATTTGCTTCAAAGTGAACGTGAATTAGCGTCCAGCGCCATTCACGAATCACTTACGCAAATTACGTAAAAATCGAACGTCGCGACGCGGGAACGTCGGGTATACTTTAGCATTGGCTGCCCCTACTATTAGAAGGGGCAGCCTTACGCTAAACACGCCGTACGGAAACGACGTAAATTGCGTACGCAGGGCTCGCGCAACATTGTGAATCGGTGTTAGTATGCAATTTGCATACTATACACTGAGCACAATGGGAGCGCCCCCTAGCGGCCATCGCAAGAATGCAGCCTAAAATATGCGTGGCATAAGAGCTTTATGCCACGCAGATTTTAGGCTGCAGTCGGCGTTACGATGTTCCTGAATCAGGAGCATTCGTAACGCAGGAGCAAGTCAGCAATTGCGCTGCGTAACTATGGTTACGCAGGAGCAATTGCTTCTTGAATCTGGGCCAGTATATTTTGGTGCAATCTGCACCACACAGGGTGATTAGGGTATGCCTAGGCACACCTGGCACACCCTGTGCGCACGCCTATGATAGCTACATAGTAGATTAGGTTGGAAGAAGACACAGGTCCATCCAGTCCAACCTACGTGTGAATGTGTGTCAGTTTGAGTCTTCTAAGAATATACGGCGCACACCCCTGTATATTGAGGAAGACATTTGGGGCCAGATTCTCGTAGAATCCGCGGCGGCGTAGCGTAAGCCATTTACACTACGCCGCCACAAATTACTGGAGCAAGTGCCGCATTCTCCAAGCACTTGCTCGGTAATTTGCGGCGGCGTAGTGTAAATGGCCCGGCGTAAGGCCGCGTAATTCAAAGGGGGCGGCATGTATTTAAATTAAGCGCGCCCCCCGCGCCGATCGAACTGCGCATGCGCCAGGGGCGTAAAAATAGCCCAGTGCGCATGCTCCAGCTCACGTCGGAAAACGTCAATGACGCCGACGTGAGCGTCATTGACGTAAAGTCCTATTCGCGAACGAGTTAGGAAAACGACGTAAACGACGGAAAAAGACGACGCTGACCCGACGCCATACTTAACATGGCATACGATGGACCTTTCTAAATTTACCCCTTATATAGCAGGGGCAAGTTTACGCTTATGGAAACGTCGTAAATTCACTGCGTCGACCGGGCGTACGTTCGGGAATCTCGCGTAAATAGCTAATTTGCATAGACGACGGGGAAAACGACGAGGCGACACCTAGCGGCGGGAAAAAAAATTGCATTTAAGATCTGACAGCGTAAGAGCCTTACGCCTGTCGGATCTAATGGGTATCTATGCGTAACTGATTCTAAGAATCAGTCGCATAGATACGACGGCACAGATTAGGACTTACGACGGCGCAAATGGCGTTGCGCCGTCGTAAGCCCTTTGAGAATCTGGGCCTTGGACTTTTTTTTTTTTTTATCCTTGGCGCTGCCCAGGGAGTTCCACATCTTTTTCTTCTCTAACCATAAAGATCTCCCTGTGCAATTTTCCAACCAAACCTCTTTTCCTCCACAAACTTCAAGTTGCGGCCGCGTGTCCTTGTCAGGGACCTTAAATTAAACCGTCTGTTTCCATCCCCACAGTCACTATTCATTAATTTGTACATAGCAATCATGTCGCCTCCTAAACATCTCTTCTCCGGGGTGAATAAGTGCAATTTAATCAATCATTCCTCGTAACTCGTAAGGTCCCCCAGCCTCCTCAATCATTTCTAATTCTAGGGCGTCCTTCTTGTTTGATCGATGATCAGAATTGTACTCAAGATGAGGCTGTACCAGTGTCTTGTAAAGGGGTAAAAAGTATCGATTGATCTCATCAAATAAAGATCCTTTTTAATGCATATAATACCAGCAAGCCTTCTTTTGCTTTCCCCTCGTTTTATTTTATTTTTTAGCTCTTCTCTTACCTTAGTGTGTTGTTTTGTTTACCTCTTGAAAACTTTAATAAATTATAAGTATATGCTTAAAAAAACAAAAACCATATACTCATGGCAGCCACTAATGATGTGAAACATCAACATTGACCATGATCCAGTCTTTAATCTCCAGTCTTTAAATAAGGAGGTATGTTGACTATCAAGGGTTGGAGAAGGGTGTCCACCAAACCCCCAAAGGCTCCCCAAAGGACTACCTAGGCTTAAGCCTCGTACACACGAGGAACTCGACGGGCGAAACACATCATTTTGCTCGTCGAGTTCCTTGTGAAGCCGCCGAGGATCTCGACGAGCCAAATTTTCCCATTGCCGTCGAGGAAAAAGAAGACATGCTTTCTTTTTGGCCCGACGAGATCCTCGGCGGTTTCCTCAGAGGCCTCAGGCCCCGTACACACGGCCGAGGAACTCGACGTGCCAAACACATCGAGTTCCTCGGCGTGTTCAGTCCTGGAGCCGCCGAGGAGCTCGGCGGGCCGAGTTCTCCCTCAGGCCCCGTACACACGGCCGAGGAACTCGACGTGCCAAACACATCGAGTTCCTCGGCGTGTTCAGTCCTGGAGCCGCCGAGGAGCTCGGCGGGCCGAGTTCTCCCATAGAACAACGAGGAAATAGAGAACATGTTCTCTATTTCCTCGCCGAGGTCCTCGTCGGCTTCCTCGGCCGAAAGTGTACACACGGCCGGGTTTCTCGGCAGAATTCAGCCAGAAACTCGGTCGGAAGCTGAATTCTGCCGAGGAAACTGGTCGTGTGTACGGGGCCTCAGAGTCACATTGACAATGTTTCTCTCTATATTCCCCAATCTTTGTATGATGTGCATGTTATCACGTATATAAGTTAGGTAAAAAAGTAGGTAAGTTAACCACCAGAGGTTGCAGAAGGGTGTCCATCAATTTCCCCGAAGGCTCACCAAGGGACTTCCTAGGCTTAAGGTCACATTGACCATGATCCAGTCTTTATTCTCCAGTCTTTAAATGATGTGTTTATCATGTAAATAATGAGGTATGTTGACCATCAAGGGTTGGAGAAGGGTACCCGCCAAACCCCCAAAGGCTCCCCAAGTGACTGCCTAGGCTTAGAGTCACATTGAACATGATCCATTCTCTATTACTCAATCTTTGGATGATGTGCATGACATCACGTAAATAAGGAGGTAAATAAGTAGGTACAGTATGTCGACCACCAGAGGTTGGAGAAGGGTGTCCATCAATTCCCCCAAAGGCTCACCAAGGGACTGCCTAGGTTTAAGGTCACATTGACCATCCATGATCCAGTCTTTATTCTCCAGTCTTTAAATGATGTGCTTAGTATCACGTAAATAAGGAGGTATGTTGACCATCAAGGGTTGGAGAAGGGTACCCGCCGAACCCCCAAAGGCTCCCCAAGGGACTGCCTATAGGCTTAGGCCTCGTACACACGGCCGAGGAACTCGACGTGCCAAACACATCGAGTTCCTCGGCCAGTTCAGCACTGAAGCCGCCGAGGAGCTCGGCGGGACGAGAGCTCCCATAGAACAACGAGGAAATAGAGAACATGTTCTCTATTTCCTCGCCGAGCTCCTCGTCGGCTTCCTCGGCCGAAAGTGTACACACGGCCGGGTTTCTCGGCAGAATTCAGCCAGAAACTCGGTCGGAAGCTGAATTCTGCCGAGGAAACTGGTCGTGTGTACGGGGCCTCAGAGTCACATTGATCATGATCCATTCTCTATTACTCAATCTTTGGATGATGTGCATGACATCACATAAATAAGGTGGTAAATAAGTAGGTAAGTCGACCACCAGAGGTTGGAGAAGGGTGCCCATCAAATCTCACAAAGGCTCACCAAGGGACTGCCTAGGCTTAAGGTCACATTGACCATCCATGATCCAGTCTTTATTCTCCAGTCTTTAAATGATGTGCTTAGTATCACGTAAATAAGGAGGTATGTTGACCATCAAGGGTTGGAGAAGGGTGCCCATCAAATCTCACAAAGGCTCACCAAGGGACTACCTAGGCTTAGAGTCACATTGACCATGTTTCTCTCTATATTCTCCAATCTTTGGATGATGTGCATATTATCACGTATATAAGTTAGGTAAAAAAGTAGGTAAGTTAACCACCAGAGGTTGGAGAAGGGTGCCCATCAAATCTCACAAAGGCTCACCAAGGGACTGCCTAGACTTAGGGTCACATTGACCACGATCCCGTCTTTATTCTTCAATCTTTGAATGATGTGCATGTTGTCCCGTATATAAGGAGGTAAAAAAGTAGGTACGTTAACCACTAGAAGTTGGAGAAGGGTGTCCATCAATTCCCCCAAAGGCTCACCAAGGGACTGCCTAGGCTTAAGGTCACATTGACGATCCATGATCCAGTCTTTATTCTCCAATCTTGGAGGAAGTGGGGGCAGTGTGGGTTTTGGGGATGGGTAGGTGACCATGTTTTCAGGTGAGGAAGTGGGGCTGGTGAGAGTTTTGGGGATGGGTAGGTGACCATGTTTTCAGGTGAGGAAGTGGGGACAGTGAAGGTTTTGGGGACAGGTTGGTGACCATGTTTTCAGGTGAGGAAGTGGGGACGGAGAGGGTTTTAGGGATAGGTAGGTGACCATGTTTTCAGGTGAGGAAGTGGGGGTGGTGAAGATTTTGGGGATGGGTAGGTGACCATGTTTTCAGATGAGGAAGTAGGGATGGTAAGGGATTTGGGGATAGGTAGGTGACCATGTTTTAAGGTGAGGAAGTGGAGACGTTGAGGGTTTTGGGGATGGGTAGGTGACCATGTTTTCAGGTGAGGAAGTGGGGATGGTGAGGTTTTGGGGATGGGTAGGTGACCATGTTTTCAGGTGAGGAAGGGGGATGGTGAGGGTTTTGGGGATGGGTAGGTGACCATGTTTTCAGGTGAGGAAGGGGAATGGTGAGGGTTTTGGGGATTGGTAGGTTACCATGTTTTCAGGTGAGGAAGGGGGGATGGTGAGGGTTTTGGGGATGGGTAGGTGACCATGTTTTCAGGTGAGGAAGGGGGGATGGTGAGGGTTTTGGGGATGGGTAGGTGACCATGTTTTCAGGTGAGGAAGGGGGGATGGTGAGGGTTTTGGGGATGGGTAGGCGACCATGTTTTCAGGTGAGGAAGGGGGATGGTGAGGGTTTTGGGGATGGGTAGGTGACCATGTTTTCAGGTGAGGAAGGGGGGATGGTGAGGGTTTTGGGGATGGGTAGGTGACCATGTTTTCAGGTAAGGAAGGGGGGATGGTGAGGGTTTTGGGGATGGGTAGGCGACCATGTTTTCAGGTGAGGAAGGGGGATGGTGAGGGTTTTGGGGATGGGTAGGTGACCATGTTTTCAGGTGAGGAAGGGGGGATGGTGAGGGTTTTGGGGATGGGTAGGTGACCATGTTTTCAGGTGAGGAAGGGGGGATGGTGAGGGTTTTGGGGATGGGTAGGCGACCATGATTTCAGGTGAGGAAGGGGGAATGGTGAGAATTTTGGGGATGGGTAGGTGACCATGTTTTCAGGTGAGGAAGGGGGGATGGTGAGGGTTTTGGGGATTGGTAGGTTACCATGTTTTCAGGTGAGGAAGGGGGGATGGTGAGGGTTTTGGGGATGGGTAGGCGACCATGATTTCAGGTGAGGAAGGGGGAATGGTGAGAATTTTGGGGATGGGTAGGTGACCATGTTTTCAGGTGAGGAAGGGGGGATGGTGAGGGTTTTGGGGATTGGTAGGTTACCATGTTTTCAGGTGAGGAAGGGGGGATGGTGAGGGTTTTGGGGATGGGTAGGTGACCATGTTTTCAGGTGAGGAAGGGGGGATGGTGAGGGTTTTGGGGATGGGTAGGCGACCATGTTTTCAGGTGAGGAAGGGGGATGGTGAGGGTTTTGGGGATGGACAGGTGACAATGTTTCATGTTACACCCTATATACGAAACATGGTCTAAAAGGTGACCTAGCCCTTTAACATGGAAACCACACCTGACGCTGCTCCATGTTAAAAATTCACCGATAAGTTTGACTTGTTTATGAGTTTTTAAAGAAATGAGCGATTTGACGTCTTAGTAATGAACGTACTTCCAGATATTGATCCCGGTGATAATGGTGTGATTAGCACTGTGAAGCCCCATAAAGCCGGGAATGTATTTCAAAATGGAATTTCAGACTTTCACGTACAATGTGCGATGACGCCACCGCTGCAACGGGACTCGGGCTGCGTACAAAAACCAATGGCACTGTGGTCTGCCCTTCACCAAAATCTGGGTGTGAGCTTTACAAGTCCCTTCCAGGCAATGCAGAAGATGACGTCTTATGGGAAGATTGCACTGAAAGATGGATTGAGGATCGACGTTGCCGATCTTCTTCTGAAAGTCGAAATTTTTTTTGCATAGGAAAAAATGTTACTGCGCTGATCTAATTATCCAGAGGGTTTAATCTCTGGAAATGTGAGCTGTGACTTGATAGAATACACCCTCAACCATAAGTGGAATATGTATATCAGGGCCACAATGTGCCCAATCTTAAATGTGAGTAACCTAAATACAAACAATCTGTGAAAATATATAAATTACATTTAAATCATGCATATGTGACACAGTTTTTGAATCACAAATATAAATTGGTGTATCGGCATACACATCAATCAATATGCCACAGTGCTCCTGTGAAAGAGGCTATCATTGCTGCTACTAGCCGGCTAAATAATGAAAACAATACAGAAAAAAGTATACTATATAAAACACACAATGTGCAATGTGCCAACTGCACCGTGAATTGTCCAATAACTGGTATTGGAAACAGGTAATCCCCCAAAAAATTATGTATAACAAAAATATATATATATATATATAGTTATCAAACATCCAATAAAAAGTGCAATGTGCTAGCTGCACTGAAAATAGTCCAATGACAAGCAATCTTGCTCCTATACAGTAGGTTCCAGCAAACAAAAGGTTCAATGTTGGTGGTGCTGTATACAGACAAGTGCCGCTATCTCTTCCACCCGATAAAAATGTGCCACCATCACCAATGGTTAAAATCAACACTCACCAGACCCCAGATATTATTAGGCTCCAAAGTGGTGTCTTTTCTTTATCCGTCAGTGGGTGTTACCTCCTTTTTCCTTTTACAAGGTATCCTTAAATCCTCAAAGACAAGGGGCTCATTATGGTGTAGTATGTTAAAAATATATTTATTTAAAAAAGGTAAAAAAATAACACTTACAATATAAAGTGCCTCTGACCGGCACTGAGTGTCTTTGGCAGTGTCAACCGTTAAAAGCCGCTGACCAGCATTTAAATGGCGTCCTAGGAGGTGTGCATGCCCCGCTTTTCTCCGCATGTGTTGCTACAAGGGGTTCTTGCGTGCTAGTGTGCTTCACCCTCTATGTGTGTGTCCAGGCAGCCTCTACGCGTTTCGCTATTTGCGTCGTCAGGAGAGTTGACAGCTCTCCTGTCAACGCAAATAGCGAAACGCTCGTCGGGCGGCGTGAGATGGATTTACATTGCGTGACATTTTTATTTTTTAATAAAGGGGGGAGAGATAGGAGAGAGGGGGAGAGAGAGAGAGTTGGGGGGGGAGATAGCAAGAGAGAAAGAGAGGAGGGGAGAGATAAAAATAGAGAGGGGGGAAAGAGAAGGGAAGAGAGAGAGGGGGAAATTGAGAGAGATGGGGGAATTGAGGGGGGAGAGAGAGGGAGAGAGAAAGGAGAGAGAGGAAACGAGAGGGAGGAGGGAGAGAGAGAAAAGAGGAAAGAGAGGGGGAGATAAAAAAGAGAGAGGGGGAAGGGGAAGGAGAGAGAGTGAGAGGAGGGAAGAGAGAGAGAGAGAGGGAAAGGGAGAGAAATGGGGGAATTGAGGGGGAGAGAGAGGGGGAGATGGAAAAGAGAGGGAGGGTGAGGGATAGCGAGAGAGAGAGAGAGAAGGGGAGAGAGAGGGGGAGATGAAAAGAGAGGGAGGGGGAGAGATAGCGAGAGAGATAGAGAGAGAGAGAAGGGGAGAGGGGCAGATGGAAAAGAGAGGGGGAGAGATAGTGAGAGAGAGGGAGAGGGAGAAGGTAGAGAGAGGGGGAGATAAAAAAAGAGGGAGGGGGAAGGAGAGAGAGGGGGAGGGAGAGAGAGAGATGGGGGAATTGAGGGGGGAGAGAGAGAGGGAGAGAGAGAGAAAAAGAAGAGAGAGGGGGAAAGAGAGAGAGGGAGAGAGATAGCAAGAGAGAGAGAGGGGGAGAGAGAGGGGGAGAGATAAAAAATAGAGAGGGGGAAAGAGAGAGAGGAGGGAAGAGAGAGGGGGAAAAGTGATAGAGATGGAGGAATTGAGGGGGGAGAGAGAGGGGGAGAGGGAAAATAGAGAGTGGGAAAGAGAGGGAGGGGGAGAGATAGCAAGAGAGAGAGAAAGAAGGGGAGAGAGAGAGGGGGAGATACAAGAGAGAGAGGGGGAAGGAGAGAGAGGAGGGAAGAGAGAGATGGAGAGAGAGGGAGATAGACAAGAGAAAGGGAAATAGAGGGAGGGGAGAGAGAGGGAGAGAGGGGAGGAAAGGAGAGGAGGGATCAAGATTGGGGGATGAGGAGACTAAAAATAAAGCAAGGTAAAGAACAACGAAAGAAATAGAGTAAGTGAGTAGGCATGTGCAAAAGGGAAAATTTTGTTTCGTTTCGTTTCGTTTTAATTCGTTATTTAATTAATTTCGTTAAGTTAGGTTTGTTACATGTGTTAAATTCGTTTTCGGAATTCGTTCATTTTCGACCGAATTTCGAAAAATCCGGTCGAATTCGAAAGTATTTCGACCGGATTCGACAACAAATAGTCTCTTTTCGAATATAATTTCGAAATTCGATCGGAATTCGAAAAAAAAAAAAATAAATTCCGATCGAATTTCGTCCGCGGGTTTTCGATTCGGAATCGAAAACGTTCGTTCGGATTCGGTAAATTCATTGATAATGCAATTTGGGAATTCGGATTCATCCGAATGTCCGAATAATGAAAAATGTGTCCGAATTTAGATTCGGAACGAAACGAAATGCACATGCCTATAAGTGAGAGGAGAGGAGTGGATGAGAGGAGAGTGGAGGAGGGGAGGGTCGCAAAGTAGAGCAGAAGAGAGGAGGAAAGAGGGGAATAGGATAAAAAAGAGAACAGAGGAGAGGGGAATAGTTGCGAAAAAAGGAGAGGATGGAAGAAAGGACGGAGGAGCGGAGCGGAGAGGAGAGGGGAAGAGAGGAAAGGAGTAAAGAGCAAAGATGTGGAGGGGACAAGATTGTTGGATGAGGAAAGTAAAAATAAAACAAGATAAGGAAAAGTGAAGAGAGCGAAGGGCAGAGAGGAGTAGAGAGGAGAGAGGAGTAGAGAGGAGTGGGAAAGAGAGGAGTGGAAGAGAGAGGAGTGGAAGAGAGGGGAGTGGGAGAGAGAGAAGTGGGAGAGAGAGGAGTAGAGAGTAGAGAGGAGTGGAAGAGAGAGGAGTGGAAGAGAGAGGAGTAGAGAGGAGGAGAGAGGAGTGGGAGAGAGAGGAGTAGAGAGGAGTGGAAGAGAGAGGAGTAGAGAGGAGAGAGGAGTGGGAGAGGGAGGAGTAGAGAGTAGAGAGGAGTAGAGAGGAGTGGGAGAGAGAGGAGTAGAGAGGAGTAGAGAGTAGAGAGGAGTGGGAGAGAGAGGAGTAGAGAGTAGAGAGGAGTGGGAGAGAGAAGAGTAGAGAGGAGTAGAGAGTAGAGAGGAGTGGGAGAGAGGAGTAGAGAGGAGTAGAGAGTAGAATGGAGTAGAATGGAGTAGAGAGGAGTAGAGAGGAGTAGGGAGTAGAGAGTAGAGAGGAGTTGAGAGTAGAATGGAGTAGAGAGGAGTAGAGAGGAGTAGAGAGTAGAGAGGAGTGGGAGAGAGAGGAGTAGAGAGGAGTGGGAGAGAGAGGAGTAGAGAGTAGAATGGAGTAGAGAGGAGTGGGAGAGAGAGGAGTGGGAGAGAGAGAGTGGGAGAGAGAGGAGTAGAGAGGAGTGGGAGAGAGAGGAGTAGAGAGTAGAGATTGAGTAGAGAGGAGTGGGAGAGAGAGAAGTAGAGAGGAGTGGGAGAGAGAGGAGTAGAGAGGAGTGGGAGAGAGAGGAGTAGAGAGGAGTAGAGAGTAGAATGGAGTAGAGAGGAGAGGGAGGGGGAGGAGAGGGAGGGAGAGGGAGAGGGAGTAGAGAGTAGAATGGAGTAGAGAGGAGTGGGAGAGAGAGGAGTAGAGAGGAGTGGGAGAGAGAGGAGTAGAGAGGAGGAGAGAGGAGTGGGAGAGAGGGAGTGGGAGAGAGAGGAGGAGAGAGGAGTGGGAGAGAGAGGAGTAGAGAGGAGTGGGAGAGAGAGGAGTAGAGAGTAGAGAAGAGTGGAAGAGAGAGGAGTGGGAGAGAGAAGAGTAGAGAGGAGTAGAGAGGAGTGGGAGAGAGGAAAAAATTTAGAGAGGAGTGGGAGAGAGAGGAGTGGGAGAGAGAGGAGTGGGAGAGAGAAGAGTAGAGAGGAGTGGGAGAGAGAGGAGTGGGAGAGAGAGGAGTAGAGAGTAGAGAGGAGTGGGAGAGAGGAGTAGAGAGGAGTGGGAGAGAGGAGTAGAGAGGAGTGGGAGAGAGAAGAGTAGAGAGGAGTAGAGAGTGGGAGAGAGAAGAGCGGGGAGAGACGATGAAACCTTCTCCAGCCTATACTGATAATAATCATTTGATTGGTCGCACTTACAATCAAGTTTCTTAGAACGACATCCCTACTGGTGAGGAGCGTTCCTTTATAAGTAATTCATAGAGCGATGATGTGGAATTGGCGGTGGAAAGGGGGTGGGATTTCCCTCCCGCACGCCGCTAATCCTTCTAATAATCAGCAGCGCCCGGGAAAAACATGTTGAAAATGCATCAGGCCCAGCGAGGCTGTCAGTTCCCATCTCGTATCTGCAGGTACAGCGCGCTTCCTCGGGCGAAATATTTCAGCTGGGATGTGATAAACATCGGCATACGGCCTCCACCGCCGATCCACCGCTCTACTCCGCGGTTCCTGTCCCTGACACTCATCCCTCCCCCCCCCCCCCCGCTACACGCCCGCCTGCCTGTACAGTTCAGCCACGACATTACAGGAAGCGCCGCTAATTTCATTTAATTAGTAAAAAGCCGATGTGCAGCCATCTTGAAAGAAGCTTTGCCCGGGGAAGTATGCCGCGCTCGGTAAAAGATGGCCGTCTTGGTTTCAAACGAGCTGATGATCTATAGGCCTCATTCTGACTTCTGGGTCTGGATCACCCGGTCTGTGGCTGTGACAGATCGCGCCTCGTGTGGTCGTGACAGATCGCGCCTCGTGTGGTCGTGACAGATCTGCTGATTCTCCGGCGTATTTTCAAATTTGCCGCGTCGTATCTTTATTTGTAATTCACAAACAAAGATACGACGGCTTTTGGCTTCGATCCGACAGGCGTACGGCTTCGTACGCCTTCGGATCTTAGGATGCAAAACTTTGGCGACTGCTGGGTGGAGTTCGCGTCGTTTTCCGCGTCGGGTATGCAAATTAGCCGTTTACGGCGATCCACGAAGCTACGCGCGTTCGACGCAATCTCTTACGTCGTCACTAGTCGGTTTTTCCCGTCGCAAACTTACGCCTGCTATTTCATGGCTTAGATTTAGAACAGCCATGTTACAGTATGGCCGTCGTTCCCGCGTCGAATTTCCAATTTTTTTTTTTTTGCGTAAGACGTCCGGGAATACGAAAGGACGTAACTCACGTCGCCGTTCAAAAAACACGTCGGGGCGCGGTAATTTCGCGCAAAGCACGGCGGGAAATTTCCCAACGGAGCATGCGCAGGACGTTCGGCGCGGGAACGCGCCTAATTTAAATGGTACACGCCCCATTTGAATTGGGCGGGCTTGCGCCGGACGCATTTACGTTACACCGCCGCAAGTTTACAGGCAAGTGCTTTGTGAATCAAGCACTTGCGCTGAAAACTTGCGGCGGTGTAACGTAAACGAGCGCAGGTACCTGAATCTGACCCATGGTGTATTAGTCAGAGAAGATGAAGATATAATAAAATCAAATAATTTCTTTTATTTTATACAATGAATAAAGATACAAATGAATTAAATTCTTAAAATGATAAACTCTGGTTACAGGCAGTCTAAGAAATGCACCATCAATGGGCCAGATTCAAGAAGCAATTGCGCCCGTGTAACCATAGGTTACACGGCGCAATTGCTTACTTGCTCCGGTGTAACGAGTGCTCCTGATTCAGGAACCTCGTTACACCGGCTGCAGCCTAAGATATGCCCGGCATAAGGCTCTTATGCCCTCATATCTTAGGCTGCATTCTTACGCAGGCCGCTAGGTGGCGTTCCCGTAGTGGTCAGCGTATAATATGCAAATTGCATACTAACGCCCATTCACTACCCTACGTGAGCCCTGCGTACGCAGCTTACGTCGTTTGTGTACGTCGTTTTTTTGCGTAAGGCTGCCCCTTCTATAGCAGGGGCAGCCAATGCTAAAGTATACCCATCGTTCCCGCGTCGCGAAATTTGACATTTTTCGTCGTTTGCGTAAGTGAATCGTGAATGGCGCTGGACGCCATTCACGTTCACTTTGAAGCAAATGATGACGTCCTTGCGACGTCATTTACCGCAATGCACGTCGGGAAAGTTTCCCGACGGAGCATGCGCACTACGCTCGGCGCGGGAACGCGCCTAATTTAAATGATTCCCGCCCCCTACGGGATCATTTAAATTGCGTGCGCTTACGCCGGGCATTGTGCCGGAGCGCCCACGCAATTTACGGAGCTACTGCTCCTTGAATCGAGGGTAGCGCAGAAAATTTGCGGGGGCTCAGGGCAAAAACGGTGCCCTGCGCCTATGTAAAAACTGCGCAAATGTTACTGAATCTACCCCAATGTTAGTAAAGGTCAACAATACAGTGCATTGTATGAGATTGTAAAATTGGCATCCGTGTGAATACTCCGACGCGTTTCAACCAATGCTATCACGGTCTTCTTCAGGGGGATTTGTACTCTGGTGAGATATATCAGAAATGTACAGCTAATACACCGTGTCGGTAAAAAAAAACCCTGAGGGAACATTTCCTTTAACCTAAACCAGAAGCACTGTGTATGAGGTCCTCTAACCTATCTCTATACCAGGACTCCCGTGTATGTCGCTTCCCCATCTATATTTTGTAGAGTCCCCTCCCACCCTTGAAGCCCCTTCACCTGCACGCGTTAAAACTCCGACCTGCAATTTTTGACAACTTTGCTCCTCCCACCTTAGTGTTGGCGCTGCATTACGATCAGCCCTGCACTTTCTGCATGCAAGGAAACGAGTGCTCTTCACAGGGGCCCAGATTCAGTAAGCAATTGCGCCTGCGTAACCATAGGTTACGCAGCGCAATTGCTAACTTGCGCCGGCGTAACGAGTTCTCCTGATTCAGAGAACTCGTTACGCCGACTGCAGCCTAAAATCTGCGTGGCATAAGGCTCTTATGCCACGCAGATTTTAGGCTGCATTCTTGCGTTGGCCGCTAGGGGGCGCTCCCATTGTGGTCAGCGTGTAGTATGCAAATTGCATACTTACGGCGATTCACAATGTTGCGCGGGCCCTGCGTACGCAAGGTACGGAGTTTCCGTACGGCATCTTTGGCGTAAGGCTGCCCCTTCTAATAGTAGGGGGAACCAATGCTAAAGTATAGCCGCCGTTCCCGCGACGTGAAATTTGAATTTCACGTCGTTTGCGTAAGTGATTTGTGAATGGCGCTGGACGCCATTCACGTTCAATTTGAAGCAAATGACGTCCTTGCGACGTCATTTGCCGCAATGCACGTCGGGAAAGTTTCCCGACGCAGCATGCGCTCTACGCTCGGCGCGGGAACGCGCCTAATTTAAATGATTCCCGCCCCCTACGGGATCATTTAAATTGCGCGCGCTTACGCCGGGCAATTTTGCCGGAGCGCCCACGCAATTTACGGAGCTACTGCTCCGTGAATCGAGGGCAGCGCAAAATATTTGCGTGGGCGCAGGGCAAAATCGTTGCCCTGCGCCTCCGCAAATATAGCGCAGATCTCTTTGAATCTGGGCCAATGCTAAGTATCCTCTTACGACGCCTCGCCATTGACTTTGGATCTTTCTGCGGTTTCCAGCTCAAAATCTGAGTAGGCCCCACGGGGATGCACTCGCAATTATATCTGCCTCGGCATTAAATGATTTGGAGTCGCGTGCGGGGCCTGCAGAGACTCGGCCTGCGTGGAACGCGTTTCATCATGCATGCAGAAGCTGCAGCGAGCTCTGGGGTGGGGGGGGGTTAGGAGAGGAGCTGTGGCATTACTAACTTTCCCCTGCGCTTTTACACTCTTAATCAATTACTGCGCAGCTCTCCAAACGCTCCCATCCCGGCGTACGGCTCTACGGGGAATCCACACTTGCCGATAGCGGCGGTAAATAGCTTTGCTCCTCAGCCAGACAAGCCTGGTGGAAATAAATGGGGAGTATGAAACCCAATCAATACTTCTTAATAAAAATAACATTTTAAAAACTGAGACGTATCATAAAAAAAAAAAAAAAAAGTGATATATTTTCTAGATAGAAAAACTTTCCATCTATTTCCAGACGCGGTCATTACACCGGGTGACGCGGGATGGATTGGCGGACGGCGCTTCTCTCCCTTCTATCATTTCTCTCTTGGGCCTCGCCGTTCTCTGACGCGACCCTAGAATCTGCAAACTTCACACGTTTAGTGGGTTCGGTCCAATAGACTTACACTGTCGGATCTTAGGATGCAGTACCGCATCCGCCGCTGGGGGCATTTCGAGTCGAAATGCCGCTTTGCGTATGCAAATGAGTACTTAGGCAGATCCACAAAGCTTTTTAGCTTTGTGTTTTCTGCGTAAGTTACGTTTTGCATGCGTAAAATTAGGGATGCTTTTACAAGGCCTAAACTGTTTAGACCTTGTAAAAACAAACCTTTTTTTCGATCGCCGCGTTTTTTTTTAAATTTCGAAAAAAAATTCCCGGCGCGTAACTTTTTTTTTACCAGACGCAACTTTATTGTCCCGTCACAATCCACAAAGCTCGACGTAAAGTACGTTCGCGCGATGCACGCATGCGCCGAACGTCCGGCGCGGGAGCGCGCCTCATTTAAATAGGAATCGCCCCCTCGATCAGACGACCGCCTTGCGACGAAGGCACTTAAGTTACACGGCGTGTAATTTCTAGGTAAGTGCTTTGTGGATCGGGCACTTAGGTAGAAATTTAACGCCGTGGTACTGCATCCTAAGATCCGACAGTGTAAAACAATTACACCTGTTGGATCTTCTGGAATATCTATGCGTAACTGATTCTATGAACCAGGCGCATAGATACTCTGAGAGATACGACGGTGTATCTGAGATACTCCGACGTATCTCTGCTGTGAATCTGGCCCAATATACATCGATAAATATCTCCTAATCTAATCACTTTATTTAAATATGACCTCAAGAAAATGTATTACAGTAAAAGTCAAAAATTCCCAAACATTTTGCATTTTTATTTTTTTTAGCTTTTTCAGGATAAGATAGGAATTTGGAAAATATTGGATGCTCAGCGTGTGGGAATCTTCTCAATGTGTCTGAATTCAGACGTAATTCTGTAAAGTAGACCGGAAGTCATTATTGAAAATTGGAAATTTTCGGATGGCGTTTTATAGATTTTTATTTTTTTTAGTTCTTTAGACAGATGGTGAAGTCCTCCCGGGGTCGGATTCATCACCTCGTGGTGTGGTGTGTCTCGCTCTGGTGACTTTGCCTTCCTTCGGCGCTCTCATCAGTAGAATGAAGAGGTGATGTCTTCTACAATTCCGATAAGACGGTAGACACTTAGAACGTTGCGCGGTCTCTAAGGGACGGACCTTTCCGATCGATGTCTATGCATACACCACCGGCAGTGGAGGATCGGAGGACCTCAGAGACGTCCTGACAGCTGCTCACATCCTGGCTGTACTGACTCTCTGCGGACAGCTTTGTTCATTACTCTTTCTCTTATTACTGACTGCCGGTGGTCCCCGGGGGCCCCTCCGGAACCTTCTGCTGTGATAGGCCTATTGACAGGCGGGCTGAAGTGTGGAGACTTCTCTGGTAGAACGTTCCATCGTTAGGAGAAGTTGAGGTCGTGGAAAGCTTGCTGATGTTCTGGAAATGAGAATCAAAGCTACACGGGCCGGGACTGACTCATATATTGTTACAGTGAGGAAAATAAGTATTTGAACACCCTGCTATTTTGCAAGTTCTCCCACTTGAAAAAAATGGAAGAAGCTAAACATGACTGTCAATCTCCCTCGGACTGGGGCTCCATGCAAAATCTCACCTCGTGGGGTCTCAATGATCCTAAGAAAGGTGAGAAATCAGCCCAGGACTACACGGGAGGAGCTGGTCAATGACCTGAAAAGAGCTGGGACCACCGTTTCCAAGGTTACTGTTGGTAATACACTAAGACGTCATGGTTTGAAATCATGCATGGCACGGAAGGTTCCCCTGCTTAAACCAGCACATGTCAAGGCCCGTCTTAAGTTTGCCAATGACCATTTGGATGATCCAGAGGAGTCATGGGAGAAAGTCAAGTGGTCAGATGAGACCAAAATAGAACTTTTTGGTCATAATTCCACTAACCGTGTTTGGAGGAAGAAGAATGATGAGTACCATCCCAAGAACACCATCCCTACTGTGAAGCATGGGGGTGGTAGCATCATGCTTTGGGGGTGTTTTTCTGCACATGGGACAGGGCGACTGCACTGTATTAAAGGAGAGGATGACCGGGGCCATGTATTGTGAGATTTTGGGCAACAACCTCCTTCCCTGAGTTAGAGCTTTGAAGATGGGTCGAGGCTGGGTCTTCCAACATGACAATGACCCGAAGCACACAGCCAGGATAACCAAGGAGTGGCTCTGTAAGAAGCATATCAAGGTTCTGGCGTGGCCTAGCCAGTCTCCAGACCTAAACCCAATAGAGAATCTTTGGAGGGAGCTCAAACTCCGTGTTTCTCAGCGACAGCCCAGAAACCTGACTGATGTAGAGAAGATCTGTTTGGAGGAGTGGGCCAAAATCCCTCCTCCAGTGTGTGCAAAGCT